>NW_007249724.1:8619-13863 GCF_000164805.1 Carlito syrichta | reverse complement strand
GAGAGAGAGAGAGAGAGAGAGAGAGAGAGAGAGAGAGAGATCTTTTCTCCCAACCTGAAGTGGGGATGTCTTCACAGTAGGGTTCTGTACCTCCAGAAATATCCTTCACTTCCTGGACATCTTTCAATCTGTGAATTCTGTTATATTGGTCCAAGTATTCCTTTTGTTTGACCTGTTTCTTTGTCTTTTCTAGGAGAAGAAAACCAAAAATTTTTTCTGAGAAACTTGAAACTCAAGGAAGACAATGAATTACAAAAAAATCAAGTACCCAATCCACATGGATTCAGATTCTAATACATCTTCTAATGCTTCTTCCTTTACATTGTGGCTACAAAATGTATCTGGTCATATGCTGTTTCATTATGACAGATATGCTTGTCCTTCCAATGAGACCAAAGGTACTTTATAAGTAGAGAGGCAGGTTCCGAGTCACTTCTGTCCCCTATGCAGGGATACATACACTAATAGTTGATGTTTGAGACACTGCAGAATGGCTTTGCTCAATGCAGACTTACAACAGAACAGAGGGGTTATATGTGGTATAGTTGCCTTTGACCATCTGATTCACAGATTTGGGGAGATTTGGAGCATGTAATGCACTCAGTCTGTAATATGAAACCAGAACTTAGGATAAGAAATCATAAAATCTGGACTGAGGCTCCTTTTCTGACTCTTAGCTGGTTAGATGATCCTCAGTGACCATTGTTAGAGGTCCCAATGGGGATAATAACAGCTGTTCAGATGCCACATTTGGGTATTGTAAGATTGTAAGAGATAGGGCCACCCACATGCCCCAACCTCACTATTGACACTATGCTGTGGTGCTCTCTGGGGTCCTGGAATAAAAATAGAGATAATTACATGATACAGAAAAGGAGAGACACAGTAAAGATAGGAGTAGGTGACAAGATTGATGAGCATCTGCTTGTATATAAATTTATAAAAAGATAAAGAAATGGCTCCCAAATAACCAGTATTCTTTCTAAAACATTTTTTGGCAAGTATTATATTCCAGAATCTTTCATATGTTAATCATAATAATAATGATAGAAACCAACATTTACTGAAAGCCTGTTATGTGCCATACACAGCAATGTATTCGGTATGATAACCATTGAATGGGGTTGGTATTATTTTCCCATTTTACAAATTGTGAAATTAAGGCTCAAAAACATTAAGTAGTTGTCCTAAGGTCATCTAGGCAATGAGGGACAGAAAAAGCAAAGATGCAAAGGCATAGAATTTGGGATTAGCACCTGAATCTGTTACACCTGGGTGCCTTCCTATTCTGGTGGCTTTAGGTTCTATAGAACCAGGGGTCACCTCCACATTAAACTGTTTGGTTCTTTATAGCAAATTGCTCTTTGGGCACCAGTTCAGAGGACCTGCTGGCGATGCACAGATCAGGGCAGTCAGAGTCTCCAGTTAGTTTTCTGGAAGTTGTATGGCTTTTGATGGGGCTAACTAAAACTAAGTGCAAGATAAACACCACATTCCATCCAATCCTAAGAGAGTATAAATAACAGATGGGAAGGTGACTGGGTTCAGAGAACCAAGCTAAAAGAAGATGACACAGGCAGCTCTTAGCAAGACAAACAGGAGTATCCAAGGTCTGAGGATCAGGACATTGGGAAAACTAGCTCTTCCAAGTCAATGGTGGCATGCAGGCAAAATCCAGAGCCATCTTGAGAGGCTGCCAAGCCAGCCCCATGAATGGTGCCTGCTAGGCAAAACCACCTGTTCTTAGAGCCAGTTAGAGGCATGAGGTGACCCTCAATCCCTGAGTGGGACAAGGCTAGACCTCTGAGAGCCTTCACATGAAGAAAAACTTGGGTTAGATATGCAGATGAATGGCATTTCTAAGACTGAGTGGGGTGTTTCTTGGACTCGAGTCATTCAGACATTAGCACCAGTGCTCAGACTTACAGGAAACAATGAAAGGATAAATGATCTGCTTCCTAGGTAAGTGATGGGATGCCAGAGCATTCGTGGTGACATCAAGACTGTCTACAGACACATGGTCCAGATCTAGGGAAGAGCAATCTTACATCTTTCTTCTACAGTTGAAAACCAACCCACTCACCCACCTACCCACCCACCCACCCACCCAAACTTCACCCCAGTTCTTCATTCCATCATATATTTCTAGGGAAATTAAAACCTTGGTTCTTTTATTCTGAGCTTGATTTGTTTTATGTTTCTTGCATTCATGACTCTGATAATTTGCAACACAGATGCTATCCTTGACAGAGGATAGGCACAGTCTTTATAAAGTTCTGAACACGGGACTTATGGCTGTGAATCCTGTATGCACTTCTCACATCTCATCCTACGCAGAGAGAAAAGCATCTGTCCTCATTTTTTCAAGCATCCCTGAACAGGGGCCCTGGCTGCCCATGAATGAAAAATCAGCTTATTTCAGTATCACCCCTAAACTTCAAACAGAAATGGAAGTTTAAGTGAGAGTCACTGCCTCTCTGAACCACTGCCAATGCTCAGCATTGTTATAACCATACACTGATGGAAGATTGAAAGCTCTGTGCCGGGGAATAGGAGAGTCGAGTTCTCATTCCAGCTCATTTGCAAACTGTGAGATTTTGCTGTTTAACCCCTCTGGGTCTCAGTTTATTCATCTGCACAATATGAGGATTAGATTTAATCCTCCTGAAACAAGTTGTTAAGCTATAAGGTATAAATGAACACATGTGCATATTATTAGAATATTTGGAATTGTGGATGTGGATAATGTTAGCAACGTTAGCTACTATATTTTTGTTCCAGCTGGCTAATAGGTATTTAATGCAGGAGTAATACTACTTCTACTATAAACTACTCCTGGGCTTTCTGTATGCCACTTAATGATAATGAACATCTTTGGAATTATGACTCAAATAATATGGATGTATGTCACTCCCTATTTGCTTTACTGGTTATTGCTGTCATTAGCATAATACAGGGTATAAAAAATTGCATTTTTTGCCTTCCTTTGAGTGTGATAGAATTCAAAGAGTCTGTCTTGCCCTCTCTCTTATACAATTTCTAGTATCATGCAATAACAAGTGATGTTCCCCACCTAGTCCTGCACAAACAGTTATCAACAAGAACAATGGTACCCTCTTGTAATGTATCCCTTGATTCTTTTGTGAGGGAGAACATAGACTCTCACCTGAACCAATATGTTCTTATATTAAGTACTCTAGGAAAAAAAAGCTACAAAGTGCTCTTCAAACACAAGGCATTATAATGATGGATGAATATAGCTCTATCATTGTTATACCTCCACTAGAAGAGTTGTGACATTTGTATTGAAAAAGAAGCATAACACAGGGTGAAATTGACCTTTGTGCAGAATTCCATCCATTGTAAAAGACATCTAAAACAGCCCAGTAGGAGTGGGAACATTTGCTTGGTTAGTGAATCGCATTGTACCCTGGAAAGAAGGCCCAGGAAGCCAATGCAGGGTTTATACCTGTGCTTCTCCCTCATCTTCAGCCACAACAGGTCCTGTGTATGCTTTTGCCTCAAGTCGTGTCTTTTTATTAGACACAAATTCCTTCATTGTTAAACACTCACACAATTGTCTACATTTCCCTGTGTGTCTCTTCATCCCAGCTAGACTGTGAATCTTTGAGGTCACTGACTACCCTTTTACTTTCTCATTTCCCTTTTTAGCACTCAGAAGGGCATCTGGCATAAAGTAGATGCTCACGAATATTTATTGAATGAATAAAGGTATGAATGAACGATTGAATTCTAATTGTATTTTTTAGATTAAATTTTAAAAAATTCTATGGACTGTTGGATATACAAAAAGTTCTAAAGACTGACATAATGAATAACTGTGAACTCATGACCCTGTCTGCCCTAATGAATGTCTGCTCCCCCCACCTCCCGTTCATATCTTCCTTCTTCCCAGGGAGGTCTCTATACTGAACTTGGTAGTCATCATTTCTGCCTTTACTCTATGAATCCCCAACAAAAACTGCAATATTGTTTTTGCTTGCTTTTAAAGTTGGCAAAATGTTATGTTATATTCTTCTGAAACTTGCATGTATAATCAAAAATGTATTTGTGAGATAAAATACATGTTGATATGCATCATGCTAGTTTGGCATCTTCTCTGTGGAATGGTGTTTATTTATTTCAATTTTAGTACATTTTATTTTACCCAATATATCCAAAATATTATCATTTCAACATGTAATAATATAAACAAGTATTCATGCAATATTTTATATTCTTTTTTCATACTAAAGTTTTGAAATCTGCTATGTATTTTATGCATCTTGATGTGGACACAAAATGTTCATCAGGAAAGCTTGATTGTATTTAAGTTTCATAAAATTTACAACTGAAAAACTTGGTTTATGTACCCAAGTTTTTCCAAACATACTTAAAAGTTTTCCAAAAACTGAATCCACTATCAGTTTTTAATTAAAATTAAAAATTCTGTTCCTCAATCACAGTAGCCATATCCTAAATCATATGTGGTTAGTGTTACCATATTGGATAGAGCAGTAGGAACCTTTCCACCATTGCAGAAAGTTCTGTGGGACATGCAGGTCTATGTGTTGGTGAGGCCCTGCATGTTCATTAGTAACCTTTGGAAGACCTGAATGGTATTTAATTGCCTGAATATATTATAATTTATTTATTCATTCTCATGCTGATAGAATTACATATAATGCTGCTAGAAACATTCCTATTCATGTCTCCATGGGCACCTGCAGGCAGGACTCTGCAGGGCACTTCCTGAGGGGCAGAATTGCTGGGTCATGGGGGATGTATATCCTCAACTTTATTAGGATTTCTAGATAATGATCTAAAGTGGTTGTACCAATTTACACTCCCTTAGATCTGCATTTATAAAATTTCAGCCATTAAAAAAACACAAAATCATGTCCTTTGCAGCAACATGGATGCAACTGGAGGCCATTATTCAAAGCAAATGAATGCAGAAACAGAAATCTCACGAACCTCATGGACCAATCTCTACTGGCATTATGCTTTTCTCCTGCAGCTTCCTTTTCTCTCTCAGCTTTCACAGAATTGATGAGAGTTGGGTCTTGCCCTGAATTAGTCTTTGGCTTAAGGAACATTGTGTCTGATTTGATCTTCTATCCAGACTACTAAAACTTTCTTCATATCAGGAATAAGGGTGTTTTGTTTCTTATCATCTGTATGTTCACTAGGGTAGCACTTTTACTTTCCTTCAACAATTTTTTTTTTGCATGCACAACTCAG
>NW_007249724.1:0-8037 GCF_000164805.1 Carlito syrichta | reverse complement strand
CAGCCATTAAAAAAACACAAAATCATGTCCTTTGCAGCAACATGGATGCAACTGGAGGCCATTATTCAAAGCAAATGAATGCAGAAACAGAAATCTCACGAACCTCATGGACCAATCTCTACTGGCATTATGCTTTTCTCCTGCAGCTTCCTTTTCTCTCTCAGCTTTCACAGAATTGATGAGAGTTGGGTCTTGCCCTGAATTAGTCTTTGGCTTAAGGAACATTGTGTCTGATTTGATCTTCTATCCAGACTACTAAAACTTTCTTCATATCAGGAATAAGGGTGTTTTGTTTCTTATCATCTGTATGTTCACTAGGGTAGCACTTTTACTTTCCTTCAACAATTTTTTTTTTGCATGCACAACTCAGTCCACTGATACAAGAGTTCTAGTTTTCAGTCTATATTGACCTTTGGCATGGCTTTCCATAATCTTTTGTAGCTTTTGATTGAAAGTGAGAGATGTGTGACTTTCTTTCACCTGGACACTTAGAGGCCATTGTAGACATTAAATTGTCTACTTTCAGTATTGTTGCATCTTATAGAATAAGGTGGTCCAAGGAAAGAGAGAGTAAGGAGAATGGCTAGTCAGGAGAAGCAGTCATAACATGCACAATTGATTGTGGTAAATCAAAACAATTAAAATAGTAACATCCACGATCACTGACCACAGATGACCATAACAGATATAATAACAATGAAAAATGTTAAAAAATTGTGAAAATCACCAAAATGTGACACAGAAACATGCAGTGAACTCATGCTACTAATAAATGGAGCTAAGAGACTTGCTCAATGCAGGGCTGTTACAAACTTGCAATTTGTAAAGTAGCAATATCTGAGAAAGGCAATCAATGTGATCCACAATGAACTATTGTGAAACACACACACACACACACACACACACACACACACAATTATATTTCAAAAGGGAAAAATGTATTAGATAACCATGTAAAAGAGGATTTGCTGTTCAAATATCCATTCATGGTTTGGAGTTGAGGTATTTTTTCCTTCTAATAGTTACTCTTTTCCTTCAAATGAGACGAGGATGCATAGGAGGCTTAAACACTTTAAAAATATTTTTCTACATGTTTATACTTGATTTTTTTCCACTTAGAATTTGAAGGGATTAGTATTTTTTTTGGCTTATTTGTTTCTAATGTAAAACTTCTTCTAAGGGAATAGAATTTGTATAGAAATACACCAAAAATAAGCATACAGATTGATGATATTTCATGAAGTAATCATTTATTTGTAACAGCAGTCAGATTAAGAGTCGGAACATATTGGAACCTTCCTGCTATACTCTGTTTTAGTTAGACATTGTATCTCCCACGCTGAGGGTAACCCCTATCTATTTTTTTCTCCAATAGATGTAACATATCCTCTAAACCAAACTTCTCTTTTTACACATGAGTTTAGTAAGAGCCAGAGATGTGAAATGACTCACTTGAGGTCATACAGAGAATTAGTGAAGAACTAGGGCAAAACTGTAACCCCTTGATGTCCTGTCCAATGTCCATTCTGTCATGATTTGCTACAACTATTCTTATTTTCTCTTTCACTGAAATGTGGCAAAAAATACAGTGACCCGTTGAATGATGCACTTTCTCCCCACACTGTGGAAGTTGTAGGTCCTCCCCCATGTTGGATTCTCTACTCCACTAGCATGTCTCTCCTTCTGGATCTTTATGCATTCTACACATTAGGAGCAGAACTTTAGATGTATATTAAGTTTCAGGACCCTGTGGGTAAAAGGTAGAATTTTAAAAACAATGCACATACTATGTCCTACTGACCATTCTTCTGATGGAAATAACATGTTATGTAGCATATTAGCCATCTGTGGCTTCTTGCTGAGGGAGAAGGTGATGGCAATAGCAGTAACAGTCATATCAGGTATGTAACCTGAGATTTAAAAACTCTCTGAACATGTCTTAGAATCTGGTCACATTCAACACACATCAGGTTTCTGCATCCAGATGGAAAAGCCTTTCCATGACAACACTGCCTGAATGATCTGATTAACTGAGGTTTTGTAGTAGTGTTGTGAAATCTTGAAGTCAGATAAGCTAGAGTCTTATTTTTAGTTTCCCTGTGTTTGAGCAGTGTGACCTTGGCTAGGTTACTTCAGCTCTCTAAGCCTTGTTCCTAATTCACAAAATGGGAAGAATAAGGTTCCCGTCAGTGTTTGTGATAAAGTGTGCAAATCATTTACACAATGTTTGGCACAAAGAGCTCTCAACAGACAGTAAGTGACTTTTTACTCTGCACTTAGCTAGGGGTTAGCATTCTTCATTTAGCTTCTATGTCATTTATGGCAGTATTATTTGGTATTGAGTTGATAATTGTCCTTTGAAAATATATGGCAAGGACCATTTCTCATGTTCAGGAGTGGTCTCAGCTGCACATTTATATAAAGAAGAAAGCTGTATCTGACTACCTCTGGGCACACTCCCTCTCCTCACCTTTGGTATCAGCTGACATCCTGTGGAGGAATTGGACTTCCTTACCCAAGGGATTAAGAGCTTTAATTTAATTTTTCCTGATCTCAAGAGTCACAATAACATGAGTATGACTCAAGTGAGTGGATAATTAAAATATAAAATAAGGACTATGATAAAGGGAGGGCAGGATGCTAAGAAAGCATAGAAGATGCCCAGGGTGGTATATTTATTCATTAAGTATCCTGAAGAGCCCAAGTTACAATTTACTATGCCAACATGCCCTCAAGAAAACTTCGCATTACCTCAGGATCTGTTTTTCCTTGTGAATACCTAGAATTTGATAATTAAATTACCACTGAGTTCTATGCCACCTGTCTAAGGAGTTAGCTTCAAAACATGCATTTTAGTTGCTGTACCAGAGATATGGAGAGGACTTTTTCTGTGAGAGTGGGAGAGTATTCACCACATAGACACTTAAATTTCAGCTCCTGGCCACTGTAGATGAGTCCCTTGTTCAAAGACACCTCCTCTTTTATGATAACGCATGAATACACACACATACATGTGCACACATATAATGCAGTACATGAGTGTACGTACACACACACACACACACACACACACACACACACACACACACACTCTTCACAGGAAATCAGGGCCTCAGTCCCGGAAGTTCTTCAATCTGCCTCATTTCATAGTGATAAACTCTGCTTGATTTCTGTCAGGAAGATTGTGTCTAAGGTTATCCACTAGAGCTTCCTAGCCCAACTCATTTTCTCTCCAATTCCTAAATAATTATTTGGGAGAAAATTATAAAACATATTAAATAAATAATTTATTTCTTAGGCAAACCTCAGACCTTAAGCATTTTAAAGTTGGTAATTTTGAGAAAGTAACTGTGAAACCAGGGAAACATTCTTCTAGTCAGTATTTTATTTAGAAATATAAAGTAGGTTTTACTGAACCAAATGAAATACTTTAAGTTTTGCTGAAGAAGAATAAAGAGATCTTAACAGGAATTGGTTTTATAGACCTGTGTGCCCATTTAAACAGGAGCAGATAAAGGATTTGGGGAACAGTCTGATTTGGCTGGATTCTCATGACCCCTGTACAGCCTGAAGGAAGGATTGGACTGCTTTTAACAAGAAACCAGTGACTTGTATTTATATCAAAATTTGTGAAGTACTATGCTAAATAGCTTTTTGTTATTATTCTTTGCACCAGAATGACTTTGCACATGCCTTCCCATGAGCTGCAGATAACCTCCACCCGTGCTACATAAGGAAAGAGAGACTCCTCCTCAATGAAGCTTTTTTTGATCAACCATCTCCCTTTCCTAAACTATGTATTTATGAGCGATTTGGTTAGCACTGCCCAAAGAGTGTCATCATGCCTGGACTTGTCACATCACCTCTCTCACAGGAATGGTGGTAAAGTGCAATTGTTGGTGTTGCGAGCTGTAAAGTACATGGCCATGGTTTGAATCCCAGCAACTCTACTTACTAGCCAGTGACCTTGAGCAAGTTACTTAATTTTTCTGTGTCTATTTCCTCATATGTAAAATAATGATGGTGGTATTAGCATCTATCTCTGGGATTGCTATGAGGATTTACTGACTATTAAATGTAGGGTACTAACAACAATACTCAGCACTGAAGTAATGACACTTTAATATTATCAAGAGCAGAAAGTATATTATTCCCCTTAAAATCTCACCTAGTGCCTGATACAGTACCAGGTACACAAAAAATGCTCAGTCAATAAAATGAACTACTGTGACAACAACCAGTCAGCTCCAGTTAGCTGCAGAATTTTATTTCTTATCTTATTTCTACCAATGATCAACAAGAGTGCACACTGTCTAGGTCCTCCCTGTGCTCCATTTCATCTGGGAGTTTTTGGTGGGTGTTTGTTTTGGAGAAACTTCCAGTTATCGCATTTTGATATTACTTTCTGTAGAAGGAAAACAAAGACAAGAGTAACAAAAAGACAGGATACATTTAATTCCTGAGCTTTTGAGTCAAATTTTTAATCTTTTATTTGAGGACATGTCAATTCAGCAGCAGCTGAACAAAACCCATTTAATCCTCTGATTCTTTAATATCTATCATTTTACTGCCTTTCAGTCCTCTAATCAACCCCTAAGTCCTTTGAAATGTTCACAGTGGAATGACATGTACATTTTAAGTCATTTTTTTCATCCACATTGTTTACGATTGCAGTCAGTATCTGAATGCTGGCATGAAGAATTATATCAGAAGGAGAAGATACAATTATACTTCTCTTCCCTCTGAGAAAGACTATTTTTTCATCCCCTGAGACGAAGACCACAAAGATCAAGATCCATTCACTTGAGACCTTTTAGGGAAAAAATAGTCTGCACTGATATTCTAATAGATTACAGGAATTTAGCAGCAACAATACTTCTCCTTCCTGTCCTGGATTGAGACAGAGAGGTGTACAAAGAGAGGTGAACAGTGCCGATACTATGCTTGAAAATTGTGAATATTTATATCAATAAAGTTTTTTTTTTGAGACAGTCTTTTGCTTTGTTGCCCAGGCTGGAACAAAGTAGTATGATCACAGCTTACTGCAGCCTTGAACTCCTGGACTCAGATCATTCTCCCACTTTAGCCTCAGGTGCTGGGACTGCAGGCCTGCCACTCTACCTGTGTGTGTGTGTTTGTGTGTGTGTGTGTGTGTGTGTGTGTGTGTGTGTGTGTGTAGATGGGGGTCTAACTGTGTTGCAAAGGCTAGTCTCAAGTGCCTGGCCTCAAGTAATCCTCCTGTCTTGGCCTTCAAAGGTGCTGGGATTAAGGCATGAGCCAAGACATCTGGGCAATGGATAAATTCTATTAAGTCTACTTCTTTATTGTTTCTACTAGCCAATAGTGTTTTTTTAAAAATGCAAAATGTTTAGGATGGTGTCTGGCAGAAAATAAGGACTTAACAAATATTGGCTAGCTTCTTTCTTTATTATGAAATGATCTGATACCTCGTTCTTTTTAAACATTCCAGTTCATTCTAACTTTTATTTTACTTTTCCCTTTCCTCTCAAAATTCTATTTAAAAAATTGTTTTATTTTAGAGTTGTGGGTTACATGTGAGAATTTACTACATAAGTAAATTGTGTGCCAATGAGGTTTGGGCTCCGAGTGAACCCTCTCTCCTCCGATAGTGGACCTGCTACACAGTGAGCGGTTGTGTGCCTCTTAGCCCTTCCCTTCCCTCCCTCCTTTAGCAGTGTCCAGCATCTGTTGTTCCTATATTTGTACTCATATGACCAGTGATCAGGGCCTGCTTATGAGTGAGAACATGTGGGATTCAGGTTTTAGTTTCTGATAGTTATCACTTAGTATGTTCACTTAGTATGGTGGTCTTCTGCTGCATCTATGTTTTCGTAAAGGACATGATTTTTCTTTATGGTTGCATAATATTCCATTGTGTATATGTACCAAATTTTCTTTATCCACTTTCATCTGAATTGTCCCATGTTTTTGCTATTGTGAATAGTTCTGCAATGAACATTCGTGTGTGAGTGTCTTTTTGGTAGAGTGATTTATGTTCTTCTGGGTATATTCCCAGAAGTGGGGTTGCTGGATTATATGGTAATGTAATTTTTAGTTATTTGAGAAAATTCCTTACTGCTTTCCACAAACACTGATCTAGCTTACATTCCCACTAACAGTCTAGAGGCATTCCCTTTTCTCTGCAGCCTCACCAATACCAATGTTTTTTTGATTTTTCAGTGATAGTCATCCTTACCAGTGTTAGGTGATATCTCATTGTAGTTTTGATTTACATTTCTCTGATGATTAACAAGGCTGAGCACTTTTAATATATTTGTTGACTGCTTGAATATCTTCCTTTGAGAAGTGCTTGTTCATGTCCTTTGCCCACTTTTTAATGGAGTTGTTTGCTTGCTTTTCCTGTCAGTTCATCTGAGTTCCTTGTAGATCCTAGATGTTAGCCCTTTGTTGAACGCAAAACTTGCAAATATTTTTCTCATTCCATGGGTTATCTCTTTACTCTTTGGATGGTTTCTTTTACCGTGCAAAAACTTTTAGTTTGGTAAGGTCTTATTTGTCAATCTTAGCTTTTGCTGCATTTTCTTTTGAGGACTTGGCCATGAATTCATTGCTTACTCTGATGCCCAGGAGAGTTTTCCCTAAGTATTTTAAAAATATTCTTATAATTTCAAATTCTGCATTTATGCTGTTGGTCTATTTTGAGTCAAAGTTTTTGTATATGGTGATAGGTAGGGGTCCAGTTTTATTCTTCTGCATGTGGTCAGCCAGTTTTCCAGGCACCATTTGCTAAATATGGTTTCCTTTCCCTGATGTTTGTTTTGGTTGGCTTTGTTAAAGATGAGTTGGTTGAAGTTTCATGGTTTCATTTCTGGATTATCTGTCCTATTCCATTGGTCTATGTGTCTATTCCTGCACTGGTACCATGGGGTCTTGGTTACTGCTGCCTTGCAGTAAAATTTAAAGTCTGAAAGTATGATGCCTCCAGCTTTGTTCCTTTTGCTGAGGCTTGCTTCAGCTAATTGGGCTGTTTTGTGCTTCCATATGAATTTCTGTATTGTCTTTTTTAGGTCTGTTAAAAATGACGCTGGCAATTTGATAAGAATTTCATTGAACCTATAGATTTCCTTGGGTAGAATGGACATCTAGATCATATTAATTCTTCCAATTCAGGAACACGAAATGTTTTTCCATTTGATGTGTCATTCTTGATTTCTTTGAGCAGTGTTTTATAGTTCCCATTGTGAAGGTCTTTCAATCTTTGGTTAGGTGGATATTGTGGTATTTTGTTTTATTTTTTGTGAGGATTGTGAAATTGATTTTACTTTTTAAATTTGGTTCACAGCCTGCTTGTTTTTGGTATATAGAAATTCAACTGTTTTTGCACTTTTATTTTTTTATTCCAAGACTTTACTGAAGTCATTTACCAGTGCAAGGAGAATTTTGGCATACTCTCCAGGATTCCCTAGGTACAGAATAATATAATCTGCAAAGAGGGGTAACTTAACTTTCTCTTTTCCTAGTTGGGTACCCTTGATTTTTTTCTCCTGCCTGATTGCTTTGGCTAGGACTTTCAGAACTATGTTGAATAGGAGGAATAAGACTGGGCATCCACATCTTGTTCTAGTTTTTAGTGGGGAATGCTTCCAGCTTCTGTCGGTTAAGTCTGATGTCGGCTGTAGGTTTGTCATAGATGACTCATTATTTTTTTATTTTTATTTTTATTTTTTTTGTGTGTTTTTTTCACTTTATTTATATTTTATAGTCAAGCTTTATTATCGGAGGAATACTATCTATTTTAGATAGTTTATTTAAAATTATGTTTACTTTTCTACATTTTTATACTGCTTTTCATACACCTGTTTTTTTTTCTCTTTCTTTCACCCTTTTTATTGTTTTCTTTTTTTTAAATTAATCAATATCTTTTATTATGGTTTTGTGGGGTACAGTTAAGGGTTAGGTGTACAATTACATTTCATTTAGGCACCCTGTTGATAAGAGGTGTTTTCCCAAAACCAGACAGATATTTGCTACTGTTAATCCCATCCCCCCCCCCAT
>NW_007249723.1:15248-24483 GCF_000164805.1 Carlito syrichta | reverse complement strand
CGTGACAGATCTTCCCCTCCCCCTTTTTATTGTGGTGAGATATATACAACCTAAAATGGAGCATGTTAATCATTTTAAGTGTCCACTTCAGTGACAGTAAGCACATTCACAGTGTTGTGTAACCGTCTCCACCATCCACCTCCAGAACTTTTTCATCTTCCCAAAGTGAGGTTCTGTCCTCGTTAAACACCAGCTCCCACTTCCCCTCCCCCCAGCCCCTGACACTCACCATTCTACTATCCCCGTCTCCATGAATTTGGATACTGAGTTCCTCATGTAAGTGCAGACAGACTGTTGTTCTTGTGACTGGCGTATTTCACTTAGCACAGTGTTCTTGAGCTGTATCCATGGTGCAACGGGTCAGATTTCCCTTCCCCTTTAAGGTTGAATAATTTTCCATTGTGTGGATACACCGTGTTTTGTTATGTATTCGCCCATGGAGGGACTCTTGGTCAGTGGTCAGTTGCCTCCACCCTATGGCTACTGTCAGCATGCCAATGTCCAAGTCCCTGCTTTCAGTTCTTGTGGGTATATGTCCCTTCGAGTCAGCAAGTCATTCATATGGGATTGGGTTTTGCCCCGATCTGCCATTGACTGCTAGCAAACTTGGGCTTCCTGCCGCCTGTCTTTGGGCTCCGTTTGTCATCACAGCCCTCAAGACCACCTTGCCTGGGTTGTGAGGGCAAAATGAATTCATAGGCATGGAGTTGTGCAGAGTGCAATGTCCCCTGCATACGAACCTTCAAGTTACGAACTTTGGAGATGTTTGCCTGCACTTCTGAATGTGTTATTTCTCTCCACTAGGTGTTAGTATAAGCTGTGAAATACATAAAATGCTCTATAGCCCATTGACGTTAGTTGGGTACCTAGGCTAACCTTGTTGGGCTTCAAACAGATTGGACTTACAAACATACTCTCCCTTGTAAGTTGAAAAGTCCCTTGTAAGTTGAAAAGTTCCTGTACTTGGGCAGTGGGAAGTGTGTAGGAAGTTGAGCTTGGTGTCCTGGCTGGAGATCAATGCTTACCCTCAACTTTAGGGAAGCAGAGTCTAGAAGATGAGGGGCGGTTCCAGGCGTGGCTTTCTGAGACTTCACAGGGGGAGGTGGGTTCGAGGTGGGGTTCTGAGACGCTGCATTGGAGGGTGTGTCGAAAGACCAGAGGACGCACACGGAGGAAGTACAGAGTCATCCAGGAACCCTGGCAAGGAGTGGCACCGCACCCTGGAGGAAGATGCTTTGGAAAGCCTGGCCGCTGCTGACAGCATCTGAGCACAACTGGGCACTTTCTAAGCACTGGGCAGGACCCTAAGTGTTTTCCATGTTTCAACCCAGCAGTTCCAAAAGGAGGCTTTTGTGAATAGCTGAGGACACTGAGGCGTAGAAAATCTGAAGGCCACAAGGCCGTCGAGCTCTTTGGCATCAGTTGCCCTCCAGAAGCAAGTGGAATGTCCTCTGCTCTCCGTCTTCCCAAAGGAACCCCAGGAAAATGCTAAGGGTAACACACAGGGCCTTGCATTTCTCCTAGGAACGCAGTGGAGATAGTCCCTTGGCGTGGGGCTCCTGGGGCAAGACGGTGCCCCTACCGGATGGCCAGGGCAGCACGGATAAGAGGGGGCAGGCTGAGTTTATAAAGCGCCCACTCAACATTCATTCAGCCGTCATGGCCCAAAGGAGCAACCCCTCCCAGGGGGCACCTAATAGACTTGCAGGTTTGGTCTCTGACCTGCCTGCCATAGAAGTCAGGGAACCGGCACACGTGACAGACCTCAGAACCAGAAAGAGGCGAGTTGCCTCCCTTCTGTCAGTGGAGTGGCGAGATGAAAAGTCGTCCAAAAAGAGCCATTCCTGTGACCGATGGCACTGGCTGCCCCAACGCTGAAGTGGATGGATCCTCTGGGAAAACTGGGGGCCAAGGCAGCGAAGGTTCCCCACGACCAAGACTCCAGTGGATTGTTCACTTTGACGTGGATTTTGTTTTATTTGTTTTCAGAGATGGAGCCTCACTCTGCCCCCAGACGAGTGCAGTGCCACTGTCATTGGCCACTCAGCCTCAGCCTCCTGGGCTCACGTGGTTCTCCTGCCTCCGCCTCTCGAGTCGCTAGGACTGCAGGCACACGCCACCACACCTGGCTATTTTTATTTTTGTGGCGGCGAGGTCTTGCTGTGTTGCCCAGACTGGTCTTGAACTCGTGGGTTCAAGCAATTCTCCTGTCTCAGCCTCCTGAGTAGCTGAGAGTCCAAGTGCATGCCTCTGCACCTGGCTGGATAGGTTTTTTAATGGAGATAAAATTCACATCGCTGTGTCATTTTTACCAGCTTGACTAGACCGTAACGTCGGGGAGTGGTATCAGCACAGGGAATTGAATTTCGAAAGCCCCTGTCCTGCCTGGCATCCTGTGGAAGACACTGAGCATCTGGGTTGGGTGACTGTTAGTGTACTTAATCACATGTAGACATGCAGGATAATGGTAACCCCAAATTAATTCTCTGCGTTTCTTTTCTTTAGGTCTTCCTTCCTTGAGAATAAGATGTTTCTTCTTTCATATTTTTATTCCCTTTTTGTCCGTCTTCTGTTTGACGGCTCCCTTTCTTGTAAACACACTTCTGAAGTACCCACTCTCAGCCAGCACTTTGCCGGGTGCTGGGTGTGCAGCGGTCAGCAGGCCTGCCTGGGCGCCATTCCTGGATCTTGCAGCCCTCGCAGGGTGGGACAGTCAGTCAAATAATGCCCCCAAGTGAGGCCCACGAGTGCAGGAGAGGAGCTCCTGGGTCTGAAGCGTGGCATCTGTGCTGTTGGCAGGGCGGGGCTTTGGGCCGACGTCATGGGCCTCTCTGCGTCCTCCCTCTTCAGGTCCCAGCCCTGCTGGTGCTTATGTCGATTGACTGCAGACATGGTTGCCGTGGCAGCCAAGTTCTAGACACTTGAATAGAATGTGGGAAAGATACGCCGGCTGGCAAAGTCAGTATCTGAAAAGAATTTGAGTGGTTGGAATGGCTGACATTACTGAAATACAATGCACGAGGTCTGGAAAAACCAGGGGCTTGATCATATGTTGGCCTGAGGTTCAGGTGTCACGGACGCAGGTGTCGACGGCACTTTGGGCCCAGCACACCCTTGAGCTGTGGCGGCTCAAAGGACAGGCTGGGGTCAGAGGCAGAGGAGTCAGCTCTCAATCATTTTTGACTCGGAACCCTCCCCTCCCAGGAGATCCACGGCCATCTCTAGAGCTTGCTAGGGGTGGAGAGTCACGGGGGACATTGACAGAAGCACATCCGGGGGACCAGCCTGGGCCACCAGGGGGCATAGGGTGTGTCTTCCAGAAGAACCTGGGCCTCTCAACCCACAGGACCGCTGTGCACCCTGCAGGCTACAGCAGGGATGTTCTGGGCCCCAGGGACCCTTCCTGGGTGTGACCGGCGTGAGCAGAGCCAGGAACTGGGCGGTGATCGCATCCCTTACCGTCCGCCAGGCCTTCCACGTTCATTGTCTCATGAGGAGGGAGGTCCCTGGTATAGAGGCACCTAGGACTGGGCACGGTGGAGGTTGAGGCTGCAGCGTGCAATGACCGTGCCTATGGATAACCACTACACTCCAGCCTGGAAAACAGCAAGAATCTATCTCTCAAAAAAAGTGGGGGATCGAAGTCTCTCAAAAAAGCTCCTTATTTTCTGTCTTAGGGTTTTGCCAAGAGGGTTTCCTCTGTGTTATGTAAGACCCCTTAAGGATAAGTATTTTCATCTTCTAAAAAGGCTCCTTTTCAGAATTCCCATCTGAAATTCGGAAGCAGGTTTTAGCTGAAAGTCCTCCGGAGCCTTGGCCCGGGCACCCTCTGTGCCAGGTCCTGAGCTGGGACCCCGAGAGGAGGGTAAGCAGGAGCATTGCTGTACTCTCTCATTCGGGGGCTAGCCTATGGCCCACCTCCGGGGATACTGAGGGTGACTGGTGAGGCACTCCAGGGGTTCAGGAACGTGAAAGTGGAGAGGCTGGTGGGGTGGGAATCCCAGCTCTGCTCCTAAGGCGCTTGGGACGGCGAGCAAGCTGCTCGTGTGGGATCCTCAACCTCTCGTCTCTAAAATGGCGTCAGAGTCCCTATTCCCAGGGCTGTTGAGGGAAGATGAAGAAGGGTCGTGAGATCCCTGGCATGGTCCTGACGCATCTCAATCCCTGAGTGTCAACAGTGCCTGTAGTCTCTGCCCACAGGGCAAAGAGAAGGACACAGACATGGTGGGCTTTGTAGAACTCTTCTTTTCTGGGGAAATGGTTCTCCACCCTGGCTCAGATGGGACCCAGCAGGGACACCCTGAGGGGTGTGAGGACAGCAACAGGGTTCATTTTTTGCCATTAGAGACCCAGCTCGTGAGGCCCTGTGGGTGACCATTGACCAGAGCCTTTTTGGAAACCCCTAGCGGCTGGACAGAACCAGCGAGAACCCTGCCTTTCAGCCTCTTGTATGCAGATGCAAGGGGTTTGGTTGCTTCTGTGATCTTCAGAGATGCTCTGATGTCAGTATTCTTTAAGCAGTTAGCAATTTTAGCCACAGGCTGTGGAGTTTTTGTTTTCTTAAAGCAGCTTTCAGCAGTCCCAAGAAAACAAATTGCCTCTGAAAATTCATGGAGCATCAGCTTTGACCACAGGCTGGAGAATAATGTTAAAATTTAAAGCACTGAAAAACAAGCCCAACCAAATTGAGTAGCTGTACTGACAGCGGGGTGCAGAGATTTGGGGTAACATTTCCTGTTCTTGCTCCCTCTGTCCGCCTTTGCTCCTTTCTGTGTCTGTGTGGCCAGAACTGTCAATGCCTTCCGACCAGTATGAGCTGCAGCTTCAGAACAGCACCCCAGGCCCTAAAGGGGACCCAGCGAGGCTCATGGCTATCTTGACCCAGGACACGTCGATGGTCACTGCACTGCAGCTGGGACAGATCAGCCTCGTCCTCAGCCACAGGAGTATCCTCTTCTTGGGCCTGTGTGCATGCAAGAGAGTATGTGTATGTGTGCACATATGGCAGGTCTGCAGTTTTGAAGTCATGTCGTTTTCTCCCTAAAAGCCAGGCAAGGCTAAAAATAGCCATGTCCCCTCAACGATCTGAAAATGGGAAAGACCCAAAGTAGCACCCCCACTGAGTGTAATTGCTCCTCTTAGCGGTTGACTCACCTGAGAGCTCCCAGGGACAGGGGTGATGGCAGGATCTGAGTGTCATTCCTTGCCTTCAGTACCTGTCAGTGGGGCCTGGCAGAGGCTGTTTCCATACCAGCATATGGGTTGTTGATGCCCCAGACTCGTCAGTGTGTCCTATGTGGTCTCTGGTGTCCTTTGGGGAGCTTCCTCTTTGTGAGTGTGGGAAGTGTAGAGTGGCCTTTCATTCTGAAAAATGCTTAGGCCAAGAGGCGTTTTCATCTCCACTTCCACCCATGTGATGTCTTGATACTGCTCGGGCGTCTGCATTGTGCTGCAGCCTGCTGGCTGGTCTGTTTGCTTCCTGTGCCTTGTCCCTTAATGAACAACGCAGGTCTTCACATACAGGGTGCTTCTAGGCTACCCAACAGCACCATTTACGTGGTGGAACCCGGCTACCTAGGTAAGTGCGGACCTCCTACATGCTGCTCATGTGTGACTACATGAGTTTTAAAAAAGGCAGAAGCAGTGGCAGCTCCATACCCAGGTCAGCTCTGCCACCTGCAAGGGCCATCTGCACTCAGCTGTACCCTGGCCTAGGCCGCTCCCCAGCCCTTCCCTGGACAGGACAGAGCGAGCTGAGCTGGGTGGGTGGAAGGCTCAGCAGGGCAAAAGGCAAGACGGAATACAGTGGTGGAGCTCAGCCCCTCCTGGTGTCTACTCCAGGGCTTTGCCAGGCCTGACCTTCGCGGTGGCTGTTTGGAGGCTTGGGGCCCAGCAGTCAGCTCAGTGAGAGAGGGACGCCCTAAGCTGATGTGAACTGTTGGCATGTGACTTGGCAGGGAGGAGGGGAGGAGTCTAAGAGATGCTATTTAAGGTGGGCACTTTCTCCAAGGGAGCGTCTTGACCACTGCAGTGGAGGTGAGAAAGCACCGGGAGTCACAGGGGACAGCCAGTGTCGTGCCGTCCCAAGTAGGAAGAGGGCAGAGAGGCCTGGGAGGACAGGGCTGTCTCACAAAGCGGCACTCAGGGCCAGGCTTCAGAGCACGGGCCTCCTGTGGGTTGAGCATGAATACCCGCTGAGAACTTGAGTGTATGCCCGCTGTGGCCTCAGAGCATAGACCTGCTGAGGGTTTTGTAAGGTAGATCTACTGAGGTTTCAGAGGGTAGACCTACTGTGAAGAGCATAGACCTGCTTGGTTTCATAGGTTAGACCTACTGAGGGTTCCGGGGGGAGACGGTGACTGGGTGTAGAGCCGCTGTGGATTCTGAGCACTGGCTCACCAAGGACAGGCTGGAGTTTGAGGCGCTTTTGCCCGCAGCACGGGCTGTGTTCAGAGTCGGCCCTGGGGAGGTGAGTTCAGGACTTGGGGCCGATGGCAGACATTCCTTGTCACCCTCCTCAGCCGCGTGTCCTTCCTTAAGTCGGAGGCTGGGTGTGTCGTTGCAGGGCCTTCCCGGTGGGCCACATAGGGCCTCTGCTCTGGTCGCATCCTTCTGTCCAGCCCCGCCGCCCTTGAGTTCTGAGTGCCCAGGCTCCCGTGCTTGCCATTCTTAGGGCTCACCGTCTACCCTGGGGACAGGTGGGTGCTGGAGACGGGCCACTCCTACGAAATCACCATCAAGCTGTTTGACAAGTCCAGCAACAAAGTCTACCTGTCGGAAGTGAGTGCGCACTCAGGTCCTGCCAGTGAGATGAGGTGGGGTTATCTCCTGAGGCGGCTGCCGGAAGAGCAACCCTCAAAGCAACAGGCGCCCCCACACGAGTGGACCGAGGAGGGGTCCTCTGCTTCCTGTGGTGCTCGTGGGTGTGCAGGAGACACTGTCCCGGCATGCCTGGGGCCTGTGATTCTGCACACTCAACCCAGCAGCAGGCCTTCTGCAGAGCTGGAGGGGAGACGGTGTCCCAGCAGCAGGGCTTGGGGACATGGAGTGGGGAGGTGGGAGGTCTTTGCCTGCTGCTCTCCTGTCCCCTTCTCATTGACTGGGAGCTGCCCGGGAGCATGGGTCATGGGTCATGCAGGGAGCGTGGCCTGGGAGGCTCCAAGGCCAGAGTCCTCAGAGCTCTGTCCTGGGACTCCGTCCAGCCTGTCTGCTTGTGAAAGCCTCTAATCCCCGTGGCCTCTTGGTCTACCCTGGCCTGCCTTATAGCGTCTAGCCTTAATTCTGAGTTTTTGAGTCACCCCGGAAGCCCCTCTCACCCACCCTGCTTGCCTTCCAGAACATCCGAATCGAAGCCTCGCTTCCTCCTGAATTCTTTGAGGTGCTCTCATCTTCCCAGAATGGGTCGTACCATCACATCGGACAATAAAGAGAGGCCAGATAGCCATCTGTGCAGCCCTCACCTCTGTGGTGGACCAGGCAAGTCGGTGTCTCCCTTCTCTGTCCCTGTGCCCACAAAGCCTGCCTCTGTAGGCAGAGTTGTTGGCCCACGTGGGGACATATGTCCCTGGGAGTTGGAAGCTCCAAGCTTAGCCTGGCTGCACCCCCTTCCAGGTTCTTGGGGCGGTCCTTCCCTCTCTAGCCTCAGTCCTCAGCTTTCCTGTGGCTACCTGTAGCTGGGGGTATAGGACTTCTCCTGTTCCCATACTGAGCCAGGGTGCCCTCTTCCTCGCCTTTTCCTGCCCTGTCCAAGTAGTTTGCGCCCTCAAGGACTGGGGCTAGAAATCCTTGTTTGGGGAAACAGCTTCGGGTTGTGTGTCCAGCTGTGCCCCAGCCAGGACCCAGTAGCATGTGTTTTGGCTTCTTCGGTCCTACAAGTCGTTTTTGCCTTTGTGTTCACAGTCAATCAATTTAGGTGGAAGTGGTATTTTATAAATTAGAAAACTGGCGTAGGTGTTCTCATTTCTCAGCATGCACAAACTTCCCCAGATATGTGGGAGTCCGCAGGCTGTAGCAGAAAGGTCTGTGTACCAGACAGTGCTTTCTGGAGAGTTGATCACCTCAGCTATGGGGCTTGGACACGTTGTTTGAAACTAACTCCAAGCCTTAGTTTCCCCTCATAAAGTGGGAACAACCACTTCTGTCCTGCCAGGGCTTTCCTAAGGATTCATTCAGGCAGCATTTATGGGAGTGGCCATTCCAGAGCCATGGAAATCCATCCCCATGGAGACCAAAAAGGCTGCAAGGTGCCTGGCATCTTCCTTTCCAGTCTTTCACAAGCACAAAATCCACTTTTGTGGCCTGATCCCCAAAATCAGGAGGGGTGAGTGTCTGGGTGAATGGGAAAAACTGCTGATAACTTGGTTGTCTTAGTGATGTGTGGTGACCTCACCCCTTGTAGGACGGAGGGGTCCACATGCTCGGGTACCTGTGTGGAACCAGCAGGAAGTGGACATTCACATCCCCATCACCCTCCATCCCAGCATCTTGACATCTCTGTGGCAACCAAAGACCAACCCCTATCAGTATACGATAAAGATACAGATACCCCCTCCTCTGGGTACATTCCTTCGGGTGTGTCCATGGGATTGTGGCTTTTTTTTCAGTCGGAGTCTAACTCTGTCTCCCAGACTGGAGCGCAGTGGCACGTTCCTGTCTATCGCAGCCTCCACCTGCTGGGCTCCAACGATCCTTTCACCTCAGCCTTCCAAGTAGCCAGAACTACAGACGTGCATTACTATGCCCAGCTAATATTTGATTTATCCGTAGAGACAAGGTCTCGCCAAGTTGCCTGGGTGGGTCTTGAACCTGCAGGCTCAGGCAATCCGCTTGCCTCGGCCTCCCAAAATGCTGGGATTACAGGCTGACCCACTGAGCCCGGCCGGGATTGTGGCTTTTGCTCATTCTGTTATTTTTAATGTTAGTCTTTAGTGGCTGGGGAGTTTCTTTTTGTTCGTTTTTGAGTTGGAGTCTTACTCTGTTGTCCAGGCTGGAGTGTAGTGGCACAATCACAGCCACCCAGCGTTGACCTGCTGGGCTCCAGCAATCCTTCCGCCTCAGCCTTCCATGTTAATGGAACTACAGGCGCGTGTTACCACACCTGACTAATTTTTGATTGTTTTGTTGTAGAGATGAGGTCTTGCCAAGTTGCCCGAACTTGTCTTGAGCCCACCCTCTAAGGCAATCCACTCGCCTTGGCCTCCCAAAGTGCTGGGATGACAGGCTGAGGTACTAAACC
>NW_007249723.1:13330-15228 GCF_000164805.1 Carlito syrichta | reverse complement strand
CTGAGTTCCTCATGTAAGTGCAGACAGACTGTTGTTCTTGTGACTGGCGTATTTCACTTAGCACAGTGTTCTTGAGCTGTATCCATGGTGCAACGGGTCAGATTTCCCTTCCCTTTAAGGTTGAATAATTTTCCATTGTGTGGATACACCATGTTTTGTTATGTATTCGCCCATGGAGGGACACTTGGTCAGTGGTCAGTTGCCTCCACCCTATGGCTACTGTCAGCATGCCAATGTCCAAGTCCCTGCTTTCAGTTCTTGAGGGTATATGTCCCTTTGAGTCAGCAAGTCATTCATGTGGGATTGGGTTTTGCCCCGATCTGCCATTGACTGCTAGCAAACTTGGGTTTGGGCTCTGTTTGTCATCACAGCCCTCAAGATCTTCTTGCCTGGGTTGTGAGGGCAAAATGAATTCATAGGCATGGAGTTGTGCTGAGTGCAATGTCCCCTGCATACGAACTTTCAAGTTACGAACTTTGGAGATGTTTGCCTGCACTTTTGAATGTGTTATTTCTCTCCACTAGGTGTTAGTATAAGCTGTGAAATACATGAAATTACTCTATAGCCCATTGCGTTAGTTGGGTACCTAGGCTAACCTTGTTGGACTTCAAACAGATTGGACTTACAAACATGCTCTCAGAACAAAACTCCCTTGTAAGTTGAAAAGTTCCTGTACTTGGGCAGTGGGAAGTGTGTAGGAAGTTGAGTTTGGTGTCCTGGCTGGAGATCGATGCTTACTCTCAACTTTAGGGAAGCAGAGTCTAGAAGATCAGGGGAGGTTCCAGGCGTGGCTTTCTGAGATTCCACGGGGGGAGGTGGGTTTGAGGTGGAGTTCTGAGACGCTGCATTGGAGGGTGTGTCGAAAGACCAGAGGATGCAAACAGAGGAAGTACAGAGTCATCCAGGAACCCTGGCAAGGAGTGGCCCGCACCCTGAAGGAAGATGCTTTGGAAAGCCTGGCCGCTGCTGACAGCATCTGAGCACGACTGAGCACTTTCTAAGCACTGGGCAGGACTCTAAGTGTTTTCCGTGTTTCAACCCAACAGTTCCAAAAGGTGGTTTTCATTAATAGATGAGGACAGTGAGGCATAGAAAATCTGAAGGTCACAAGGCTGTCTAGCTCTTTGGCATCAGTCGCCCCTCCAGAACCAGTGGAATATCCTCTGCTCTCTGTCTTCCCAAAGGAACCCCAGGAAAATGCTAAGGGCGACACACAGGGCCTTGTGTTTCTCCCAGGAACGCAGTGGAGATAGTCCCTTGGCGTGGGGCTCCTGGGGCAAGGCGGTGCCCCTACCGGATGGGCAGGGCAGCACGGGTAAGAGGGGATAGGCTGATTTTATAAAGCGCTCGCCCAACATTCATTCAGCCGTCATGGCTCAAAGGAGCAACCCCTCCCAGGGGGCACCTGATAGACTCGCAGGTTTGGTCTCTGACCTGCCTGCCATAGAAGTCAGAGAACCGGCACACATGACAGACACCTCAGAACCGGAAAGAGGCGAGTTGCCTCCCGTCAGTGGAGTGGCGAGATGAAAAGTCGTCCAAAAAGAGCCACTCCTGTGACCGATGGCACTGGCTGCCCCAGCGCCGACGTGGATGGATCCTCTGGGAAAACTGGGGGCCAAGGCAGCGAAGGTTCCCCACGACCAAGACTCCAGTGGATTGTTCACTTTGACGTGGATTTTGTTTTATTTGTTTTCAGAGATGGAGCCTCACTCTGCCCCCAGACGAGTGCAGTGCCACTGTCATTGGCCACTCAGCCTCAGCCTCCTGGGCTCACGTGGTTCTCCTGCCTCCGCCTCTCGAGTCGCTAGGACTGCAGGCACACGCCACCACACCTGGCTATTTTTATTTTTGTGGCGGCGAGGTCTTGCTGTGTTGCCCAGACTGGTCTTGAACTC
>NW_007249723.1:12703-13310 GCF_000164805.1 Carlito syrichta | reverse complement strand
ATCCCAGCACTTTGGGAGGCCAAGGTGAGTGGATTGCCTGAGCCCGCGGGTTCGGGACCAGTGCGGGCAAATTGGCGAGACTTCGTCTCTACAATAAATGAAAAAATTGGTCAGGTGTGGTAGCGTGTACCTGTAGTTCCGCCTACTTGGAAGGCTATAGGTGGAACAATTGCTGGAGCTCAGCAGGTCGATGCTGGGGTGGCTGTGAGCGTACAACTGCACTTCAGCCTGGGCAACAGAGTGAGACTCTAACTCAAAAAAAAAAAAAAAAATCAGAGTCTTTATGAGTCTGTATTTCCTGAGGTTTCCATCATTGCAGTGTAATTTAGATCACCGGGAAAACACCAAAAACTAGCAGCTAGAAAATTGAGGAAAGAAAATAAAATTTAAAAAGTCCGGCCGGGCTCGGTGGCTCAGCCTGTAATCCTGCGCCTTGGGAGGCTGAGGTGAGTGGGTTGTCTGAGCCCGTGGGTTCGAGACCCGCCTGGGCAACTTGGCAAGACCTCATCTCTACAATAAATCAAAAAATCAGCCGGGCGTGGTAGCACGCGCCTGTAGTTCCAGCTACTTGGAAGGCTGAGGCGGAAGGATCGCTAGAGCCCAGTGG
>NW_007249723.1:0-12683 GCF_000164805.1 Carlito syrichta | reverse complement strand
TGCCGTGGCAGCCAAGTTCTAGACACTTGAATAGAATGTGGGAAAGATACGCCGGCTGGCGAAGTCAGTATCTGAAAAGAATTTGAGTGGTTGGAATGGCTGACATTACTGAAATACAATGCACGAGGTCTGGAAAAACCAGGGGCTTGATCATATGTTGGCCTGAGGTTCAGGTGTCACGGACGCAGGTGTCGACGGCACTTTGGGCCCAGCACACCCTTGAGCTGTGGCGGCTCAGAGGACAGGCTGGGGTCAGAGGCAGAGGAGTCAGCTCTCAGTCATTTTTGACTCGGAACCCTCCCCTCCCAGGAGATCCATGGCCATCTCTAGAGCTTGCTAGGGGTGGAGAGTCACGGGGGACATTGACAGAAGCACATCTGGGGGACCAGCCTGGGCCACCAGGGGGCATAGGGTGTGTCTTCCAGAAGAACCTGAGCCTCTCAACCCACAGGACCGCTGTGCACCCTGCAGGCTACAGCAGGGATGTTCTGGGCCCCAGGGACCCTTCCTGGGTGTGGCCGGAGTGAGCAGAGCCAGGAACTGGGCGGTGGTCGTGTCCCTTAACGTCCGCCAGGCCTTCCACATTCATTGTCTTATAAGGAGTGAGGTCCCTGGCATAGAGGCATCTAAGGCTGGGCACGGTGGAGGTTGAGGCTGCAGCGTGCAGTGACCGTGCCTGCGGATAGCCACTACACTCCAGCCTGGAAAACAGCAAGAATCTCTCTCTCAAAAAAAGTGGGGGGATCGAAGTCTCTCAAAAAAGCTCCTTATTTTCTGTCTTAGGGTTTTGTCAAGAGGGTTTCCTCTGTGTTATGTAAAACCCCTTAAGGGTAAGTGTTTTCATCTTCTAAAAAGGCCTCCTTTTCAGAATTCCCATCCATTCGGAAGCAGGTTTTAACTGAAAGTCCTCTGGAGCCTTGGCCCAGGCACCCTCTGTGCCAGGTCCTGAGCTGGGACCCTAAGAGGAGGGCAAGCAGGAGCATTGCTGTACTCTCTCACTCGGGGCTAGCCTATGGCCCCACCTCCGGGGATACTGAGGGTGACGGGTGAGGCGCTCCAGGGGTCCAGGAACATGAAAGTGGAGCAGCTGTCTGGGGTGGGAGTCCCAGCTCTGCTCCTAGCGTGCTTGGGACGGCGAGCAAGCTGCTCATGTGGGATCCTCGGCCCCTCGTCTCTAAAACGGCGTCAGAGTCCCTACTGCCAGGGCTGTTGAGGGAAGATGAAGGAGGGCCGTGAGACCCCTGGCGTGGTCCTGACGCTGCTCGATCCCTGACCCGCAGCCTCTGTTTCTGTCAACAGTGCCCGTGGTCTCTGCCCACAGGGCAAGGAAGGAGGACATAGACATGGTGGGCTTTGTAGAACTCTTTTCTGGGGAAATGGTTCTCCACCCTGGCTCAGATGGGACCCGGCAGGGACACCCTGAGGGGGGTGAGGACAGCAACAGGGTTCATTGTTTGCCATCAGAGACCCAGCTCTGAGGCCCTGTGGGTGACCATTGACCAGAGCCTTTCTGGAAACCCCTAGCAGCTGGACAGAACCAGCGAGAGCCCTGCCTTTCAGCCTCTTATATGCAGATGCAAGGGGTTCGGTTGCTTCTGTCCTCTTCAGAGATGCTCTGATGTCAGTATTCTTTAAGCAGTTAGCAATTTTAGCCACAGGCTGTGGAATTTTTGTTTTCTTAAAGCAGCTTTCAGCAGTCCCCAAAAAACGAATTGCCTCTGAAAAATCATGGAGCATCAGCTTTGACCACAGGTTGGGAATAATGTTAAAATTTAAAGCACTGAAAAACAAGCCCAAACCAAACTAAGTAGCTGTACTGACAGCGGGGTGCAGAGATTTGGGGTAACATTTCCTGTTCTTGCTCCCTCTGTCCCCCTTTGCTCCTTTCTGTGTCTGTGTGGCCAGAACTGTCAATGCCTTCCGACCAGTATGAGCTGCAGCTTCAGAACAGCACCCCAGGCCCTGAAGGGGACCCAGCGAGGCTCGTGGCTGTCTTGACCCAGGACACGTCGATGGTCACTGCGCTGCAGCTGGGACAGATCAACCTTGTCCTCGGCCACAGGAGTATCCTCTTCTTGGGCGTGTGTGTATGTGTGTGTGTGTGAGAGCGTGTGTATGTGTGCACATATGGCAGGTCTGCTGTTTTGAAGTCACGTCGTCTTCTCCCTAGAAGCCAAGGCAAGGCTAAAAATAGCCGTGTCCCCTCAACGATCTGAAAATGGGAAAGACCCAAAGTAGCACCCCCACTGAGTGTAATCGCTCCTCTTAGAGGGTGACTCACCCGAGAGCTCCCAGGGACAGGGGTGATGGCAGGATCTGAATGTCATTCCTTGCCTTCGGTACCTGTCGCCTGTCAGTGGGGCCTGGCAGAGGCTGTTTCCATACCAGCATGTGGGTTGTTGATGCTCCAGACTCGTCGCTGTGTCCTGTGTGGTCTCTGGTGTCCTTTGGGGAGCTTCCTCTTTGTGAGTGTGGGAAATGTAGAGTGGCCTTTCACTCTGAAAAATGCTTAGGCCAAGAGGCGTTTTCATCTCCACTGCCACCCATGTGATGTCTTGATGCTGCTCGGGCGTCTGCATTGTGCTGCGGCCTACTGGCTGGTCTTTTTGCTTCCTGTGTCTTGTCCCTTAATGAACAACGCAGGTCTTCGCATGCAGGGTGCTTCTAGGCTACCCAACAGCACCATTTACGTGGTAGAACCTGGTTACCTAGGTAAGTGCGGACCTCCTACGTGCTGCTTGTGTGTGACTACATGAGTTTAAAAAAAGGCAGAAGCAGTAGCAGCTCCATACCCAGGTCAGCTCTGCCACCTGCGAGGGGCATCTGCTCTCAACTGTACCCTGGCCTAGGCCACTCCCCAGCCCTTCCCTGGACAGGACAGAGCGAGCTGAGCTGGGCGGGTGGAAGGCTCAGCAGGGCAAAAGGCAAGACGGAGTACAGTGGTGGGGCTCAGCCCCTCCTGGTGTCTACACCAGGGCTTTGCCAGGCCTGACCTTCGCGGTGGCTGTTTGGAGGCTTGGGGCCCAGTAGTCAGCTCAGTGAGAGGGGCGCCCTAAGCTGATGTGAACCATTGGCGTGCGACTTGGCAGAGAGGAGGGGAGGAGTCTAAGAGATGCTGTTTAAGGCGGGCACTTTCTCCAAGGGAGCGTCTTGACCACTGCGGTGGAGGTGAGAAAGCACCGGGAGTCACAGGGGACAGCAAGTGTCGTGCCGTCCTGCGTAGGAAGAGGGCAGAGAGGCCTGGGAGGACAGGGCTGTCTCACAAGGCGGCATCGGGGCCAGGCTTCAGCGCACGGGCCTCCTGTGGGTTGAGCGTGAATGCCCGCTGAGAACGTAGAGTGTATGCCCGCTGTGGCCTCCGAGCGCAGACCTGCCGAGGGTTTTGTAAGGCAGATCTACTAAGGGTTCAGAGGGAAAACCTACTGTGAAGAGCATAGACCTGCTGTGGTTTCATAGCTTAGACCTGCTGAGGGTTCCAGGGGGAGACAGTGAGTGGGTGTAGAGCCGCTGTGGATTCTGAGCACTGGCTCACTGAGGATAGGCTGGAGTTTGAGGCGCTTTTGCCCACAGCACGGGCTGTGTTCAGAGTCGGCCCTGGGGAGGTGAGCTCAGGACTTGGGGCTGATGGCAGACATTGCTTGTCACCCTCCTCAGCCGCGTGGCCTTCCTTAAGTCGGAGGCCGGTGCGTCGTTGCAGGGCCTTCCCGGTGGGCCACGTGAGGCTTCTGCTCTGGTCACATCCCGCTGTCCAAGCCTGCCGCCCCTGAGGTCTGAGGGCTCAGGCTCCCGTGCTTGCCTTTCTTAGGGCTCACCGTCTACCCTGGGGACAGGTGGGTGCTGGAGACAGGCCGCTCCTATGAAATCACCATCGAGCTGTTTGACAAGTCCAGCAACAAAGTCTACCTGTCAGATGTGAGTGCGCAGTCAGGTCCTGCCAGGGTGATGAGGTGGGGTTGTCTCCTGAGGCGGCTGCTGGAAGAGCAGCCCTCAAAGCCACAGGCGCCCCCACACGGGTGGACCGAGGAGGGGTCCTCTGCTCCCTGTGGTGCTCGTGGGTGTGCAGGAGACGCTGTCCTGGCAGGCCTGGGCCTGCGATTCTGCACACTCACCCCACCAACAGGCCTTCTGCAGAGCTGTAGGGGAGACGGTGTCCCAGCAACAGGACTCGGGGAGATGGGGTGGGGAGGTGGGAGGTCTTCACCTGCTGCTCTCCTGTCCCCTTCTCACTGACTGGGAGCTGCCCGGGAGCATGGGTCATGGGTCATGCAGGGAGGGTGGCCTGGAAGGCTTCAAGGCCAGAGTCCTCAGAGCTCCATCCAGCCCACCTGTCTGCTTGTGGAGCCCTCTAAGCCTCGTGGCCCCTTGGCCTGCCCTGGCCTGCCTTGTAGCTTCTAGCCTTAATTCTGAGTTTTTGAGTCACCCCAGAAGCCCCTCTCACCCATCCTGCTTGCCTTCCAGAACATCCGAATCGAAACCTCGCTTCCTCCTGAATTCTTTGAGGTGCTCTCATCTTCCCGGAATGGGTCGTACCATCACATCCGGACAATAAAGAGAGGCCAGACAGCCATCAGTGCAGCCCTCACCTCTGTGGTGGACCAGGCAAGTTGGTGTCTCCCTTCTCTGTCCCTGCGCCCACACAGCCTGCCTCTGTAGCAGGGTTGTTGGCCCAGGTGGGGACATATGTCCCTGGGAGTTGGAAGCTCCAAGCTTCGCCTGGCTGCACCCCCTCCAGGTTCTTGGGGCATCCTTCCCTCTCTGGCCTCGGTCCTCAGCTTTCCTGTGGCTACCTGCAGCTGGGGGTGTGGGGCTCCTCCTGTTCCCATACTGAGCCAGGGTGCCCTCTTCCTCACCTTTTCCTGCCCTGTCCAAGTAGTCTGCGCCCTCAAGGACTGGGGCTAGAAATCCTTGTTTGGGGAAACAGCTTCGGGCTGTGTGTCTGGCTGTGCCCCAGCCGGGACCCAGTAGCACGTGTTTTGGCTTCTTGGTCCTGCACGTCGTTTTTGCCTTTGTGTTCACAAGGTCAATCAATTTAGGTGGAAGTGGTATTTTACAAATTAGAAAACTGGCGTGGGTGTTCTCATTTCTCAGCATGCACAAACTTCCCCAGATATGTGGGAGGCCGCAGGCTGTAGCAGAAAGAAAGGTCTGTGCACCAGACAGTGCTTTCTGGAGAGTTGATCACCTCAGCTCTGGGGCTTGGGCTCGTTGTTTTAGAACCCCAAGCCTTAGTTTCTCCTCATAAAGTGGGGGAAACCACTTCTGTCCTGCCAGGGCTTTCCTGAGGATTCATTCAGGCAGCATTTATGGGAGTGGCCATTCCAGAGCCATGGAAAGCCATCCCCATGGAGACCAAAAAGGCTGCAAGGTGCCTGGCATCTTCCTTTCCAGTCTTTCACAAGCACAAAATCCACTTTTGTGGCCTGATCCCCAAAATCAGGAGGGGTGAGTGTGCGGGTGAATGGGAAAAACTGCTGATGACCTGGTTGTCATAGTGATGTGTGGTGACCTCACCCCTTGTAGGACGGAGGGGTCCACATGCTACGGGTACCTGTGTGGAACCAGCAGGAAGTGGACATTCACATGCCCATCACCCTCCATCCCAGCATCTTGACATTTCCATGGCAACCAAAGACCGGTACCTATCAGTATACGATAAAGGTACAGATACTCCCTTCTCTGGGTACATTCCTTCGGGTGTTTCCATGGGATTGTGGCACTTTTTTTTTTTTGAGTTGGAGTCTCGCTCTGTCACCCAGACTGGAGCTCAGTGGCATGTTCCTGGCGACCGCAGCCTCCACCTGCTGGGCTCCGGCGATCCTTTTGCCTCAGCCTTCCAAGTACTGGAACTACAGGCGTGCACGACTACGCCCAGCTAATTTTTTATTTATCCATAGGGACAAGGTCTCGCCAAGTTGCCCAGGTGAGTCTTGAACCTGCAGGCTCAGGCAATCCACTCGCCTCGGGCTTCCAAAATGCCGGGATTACAGGCTGAGTCACTGAGCCCGGCGGCTGAGTCACTGAGCCCAGCCGGGATTGTAGCTTTTGCTCATTCTGTTATTTTTAATGTTACTCTCTTGTGGCTGGGGAGTTTCTTTTTGTTTGTTTGTTTTTGAGTTGGAGTCTCACTCTGTTGCCCAGGCTGGAGTGTAGTGGCACAATCACAGCCACCCCAGCATTGACCTGCTGGGCTCCAACAGTCCTTCAGCCTCAGCCTCCCATGTAGACGGAACTACAGGCACATGTTACCACACCTGACTAATTTTTGATTGTTTTGTTGGAGAGATGAGGTCTTGGCAAGTTGCCCAGGCTTGTCTTGAACCCACCCTCTAAGGCAATACACTCGCCTCAGCCTCCCAAAGTGCTGGGATGACAGGCTGAGGTACTGAACCTGGCCGGTTAGAGATAATTTTAAATCAGAATCTTGGTCAGGCTCAGTGGCTCAGCGGCTCAGCCTGTCATCCCAGCACTTTGAGAGGCCGAGGTGAGTGGATTGCCTGAGCCTGCGGGTTCGGGACCAGCGCGGGCAAATTGGTGAGACTTCATCCTTACAATAAATGAAAAAATTGGCCAGGTGTGGTAGTGCGCGCCTGTAGTTTCACCTACTTGGAAAGCTGTAGGTGGAACAATCGCTGGAGCTCAGCAGGTTGATGCGGGGGTGACTGTGAGCGTGCAGCCGCACTTCATCTGGGCAACAGAGTGAGACTCTAACTCAAAAAAAAAAAAAATCAGTCTTTATGAGTCTTATTTCCTGAGGTTTCCATCATCACAATGTAATTTAGATCACCGGGAAAACATCAAAAACTAACAGCTAGAAAATACAGGAAAGAAAATACAATTTAAAAAGTCCTGGAATACAGATTTGAATTCCACTTAAAAGACTTTTCTAAATTGCTTTGTGAAAGCTATCTGTATATAGTCTTAGAGACAAATGACCAATTCAAAGCAAAACCGTCTCCAGCCTTGTCGTATATCAAGGGTCCGTGCTCTGACCTTCTGGCTCCCACGTGGCCTTAGCCGGCAGGACTCACCTTGGATGGGGCTCGCGTTCTTGTGGTCAGCACAGGACCCATTGGTCCTTTTGTTCCCTTGGAGGGCCAGAGACTGAGCTCTGGGAGGTGCCTCTGGGTTCTGGGACCCCTGCCTTGGGTCTGTGTATGACAGTCACATGGTACCCAGAACGTGAGGCCCAGAAACAAGACAGCTTGGAGAAAGTGAGGGCAGATGGAGCCTCCAACCAGACCTTGGCTGATGCTACGGTTTTCCTTGCTGTGTGTGTGTGTGAGAGAGAGTAGGAGTAGGTGAGTTTATATGGGTTTGAGTATGTGTATCAGTGTGATTGCATGTGCATGTGAGTGTGATTGTGTGTGTGAGATATGTGAGAAAGCATAAGTGGGTGTGTGCATAGTGGGTGAGGGTGTGTGTGAATTAGCTGGGGAGTGTGAGCGTGTGTGGGAGGGTATGTTGAATGTGTGTGAGTGGATCAGTGTAGATGAGTAAGAGGGTAACGTGTGAGCATGTGGATGTGAATGGGTGAGCTGTGTGAACGAACATGTATGAGTGTATGTGTTCATGAAGGGGTGATAATGGATGTGTGAGCGAGGGGGTGAGCATGTGTTAGTGTGAGTGTGTGTGTGAACATGTGAGTGTAAGATTAAATGTGAGTGTAGCGTGGGCAAGCGTGTGTGAGTAAGCATGTGTGAGGGTGAGTGTGAGTGGGCGTGAATGCATGTGAACGTGTGTATGAGCATGAGTGAGTGTGAGTAGGTGATTGTGAGTGTGCACATGTATATGAGTGTGAGTGGCTCATAAGAGCATGTGCTTGAGTGGGTGTGAGTAGGTGCGCGTGTATCGGCATGTGAGCCTGTGGGTGTGAATGGTGAGTGTGAGGGTGGGTGAGTGTGGGGGTAAAGGTGTGTGTGATCACGTGGGTGTGGGCCATGAGTGGGTGAATGAGAGTAAATGTGTGAGTGTGTGCGTGCATGTAGAGTGTGAGCGGGCGAGTGCGTGTCCACGTACACGCACTTGTCTCCAGCCCCCTGGCGTCCCCAGTGAGGACAGGGCAGGTGGCTGGGCCCATGGTGCTGCTTCCTCCCTAGGCCCATGGCGGCAGCGGGAACTTCAGCTGGTCTTCGTCAAGCTACACAGTTGCCACAGTCACCGTCAAGGGAGTGATGACCACAGGCAGTGACACTGGCCTCAGTGTGATCCAGGCACACGATGTCCAGAACCCACTGCATTTTGGTGAGATGAAGGTGAGGCCTCAGCCCCAGGACAGCCCTGGGGAGGCTCGGGGTGGTTGTGTCCAGCCGCTCCCTCTTACCTAGCCCTCAGGCTTCATTCAGAAACACCCCTTAACCTTTTGGCCTCCAGGTGTGTGTGATTGAGCCCAGCAGCATGGAGTTCACCCCATGTCAGGTGGAGGTGCGCGTGGGCCAGACCCTGGAGCTGCCTTTGAGGATCAACGGTCTCATGCCTGGCGGGGCGGCGGAGGTGGTCACCCTGAGCGACTGCTCCCACTTTGACTTGACGGTGGAGGTGGAGAACCAGGGCGTGTTCCAGCCACTCCCGGGTAAGGCAGCACTGCCGAGCAGGACCAGACAGGCAGACATGGATCACCCAGATCTTCGACCTGAGGAAGCAGAGGGGCCGCACCATCAACCGTGGGCTTGTCTCCTTGTCCACCGTCAGCTCCAGTCTGGTCTGGCTCTTGTCCACCGTGGCAGGTGACTGGCCCCTCGGTCACTCAGATGTCTGAGCTGAGTGTCTCCTGAGTGGGATTTCACGTCAACAGGCCCGTTTCAGTGCCTGGAGGTGGTCGGTGCTCAGAGTGCGTTGCTGATGGGGGTTTTGGCTGGTTCCAGAGGCGAAGCCCCCATGACATGCAAGGCCAACCCTCCTGAGCCCCTCTCTTCTGCAACATCTGCTGTGGGGTTTTGGCGGTGACATCCGTGGTGACCCTGGCAGCGGCATTGAGCTTATTGAGGGACAACTCTGCAGGTGTAAGAGCAGCATGTTGTACACGTGACCTCACTGAGACCTTGAAACAGTGTAGAAGGAAGTGATGATGGGCTCCATGTCAGATGGAGAGGCTGAGGCTGTGCCACTGCCCAAGGTCACACACGGTCTGGACCGAAGATCTGGGTGAGCCTGACAGTGACCTGGAGTTTAATCCAATCTGTGAGGCGGGGCCGGGGGAGTTGGCCCAGATGGGCAGGGTTTCCTCTCTCATCTGCAGCGAAGACAGCCAAAGGACCGGTGAGCTGTTGAGCAAGTCACTATTGAGTAAGATTCCAGCAGGGTGTTGGAAGGAACAGGGATGGATAGTGTTTGGTGGCAGGGATGCCTGCGACAGGACCCCAGGTGGGCCGGCCTGTGCTGCTTGTGCACAAGGCGGACCCGGAATGCCAGGAACTGAGAATCTTGGAGGGCTCTGGGGGACTTAGTGGTGCCACTGAAGGTCTTTGAGCAGACGAGTGGTGTGCTGGCAGGGTGGAGGAAGCTCGATTGGCAGAAGTGTTTGTTGGACCGCCTGTGGTGCCAAGCGGTTTTACAAGCTGCTGTAGCTGCGATTGCCTGCAGAGCTGTTACAGGTCGCAGTTGCCGAGGAGAGGGCAATGTCTCTGAAAAATCCCTGTGCAAACCACGTCCGGGAGAAACCCAGCTCATGAAAGAAATCTACAGTGTTCTCCACACGTCACCATTTAGGATGGAGGATTGCGTTGCACAGGGGAGAGGCCCGCTGGCAACGGGAGATGAGCTGTCCCCTGTGCCTTCCCCTACATCCATCCTGGAGGGAGGTCTGAGGAGCACAGCCAAGCTTGGGGTCAGGTCCCAGGGAACAGCAGGGTTTGAACTGCACAGCGTTGGTCTGAGCCACTTCATCTGGTTATTATGGGCGGTGTGATGTCAGGTGTGCTGCCACCCTCTCTGAGCCTTGGGTTCTCCGTCGATACAAAGGGATGACGGGTCTTTCTTACTGTGACGGTTATACAAGAATATCCCTCCACACTGTGCAGACCTTTCTCAGGGACGTGAGTTCTGGCACAGCAGTCAAGGTAGAAATCCGGTGGTGTCAAAACTTGAGAAAGTGCCTTACATCTTTGCTGGTGTGGAGCGTTATGTGGCAATGTGTTGGGGTGTGTAGGGCCTAGGCTGCGTGAGAAAGATGTGTCTTGGACATCTTTTACAGGTGTCAGGGCAGAGAGATACTCAACTCATGGAAACCTTTGGGATCTGAAGACAGGCCGGGTCTGCAGGTGGATCTGTCACTTTGATGCCCTCCCTGGGCATACTCGCCTCAGAATTAGATCCTGTATTAGGTCACCTCTTCTCCGTCCCCAAGTTCAGGTCACACGTGATAGGACTCTGGTCATGGCTCTGAAGAAGGGGCTACATCAGGTCCCCTCGGTGGCCCTGCCCAGGCCTGCCCTCCCCAGCAGTACCCTCCAGCTCTACCGTCTTCCCACTGGACCCCATTTCTGCCGTGCCCACGTGGTTGGCACCTTCTCAGAAGCCCCTCGGCTGTGGGCACTACTGGGAAACTCCCCACAGAGACCCCAACTCCCTTGATGCTTGGCTGGGCTCCCACTCGGGAGTGTGGACACCTCTCCCTGGCCCTTTCTCTGCTCACCCACTTCATTGACATGATGCTCCTGGTCGCTGAGCATCTACCGGGTGACAGTCTCTGGGGGGTCCCTTGTTAATGAGAGCCAGAGCGCCCTAGAGAGAGGGAGCTAGACATGGTCTCTCCCTTCATGGTGCTTGTAGGTTAGCAAGTCAGAGTTCCTCAGGCCATTCAGTGCCCACGATAAAGTGCGCTGTAGTTGAGTAAGCACAGGTGCTGTGAGCGCCATCCCACGCTACCCAACAGAAAGGCCTCAGCATGGTGCCCAGAAGAACTGCTCAGAAGATGGAAGTCGAAGCCAGTTTGGCATGTCTGGAAAGGCTGCTTAGAGGAAACCGTAGCTCAGCTGAGAACCACCAGGGAGCAGGAGGGAAGTTGGAAGGGAAGACGGCAAGGCTCTGAGTCTTAGCTGGGCTGTGGGTTTCACAGGTGTGTGGGCTTGTCAGAGCCCAAGAGGGGTCCTCTTCAGATGTGTGCACGCTGCTGGGTGCAAGTTTGACCGTTGGGAAAAACAGCCATACCCATAAACCTGTGGGCAAACATTTAGTATGAGGCATGCTGATGTTTGCAACTTCAAATACATACAAAAATAAGATCAGTTGATGGGTGGATAGAGGGGTGGACAGGCTAAGAGGAATCCAGCCAACTGTCCATGGTAGGGGCTAGGTGATGGGTAAGTGGATGTTCAGAGGATAATCGTTTCACCTTTGCTGTATGCTTGACAATTTTCCTAAGAAATGTTATGCAAATAAAACATAATGCCATCACACACTCATCAGAACCAGTTTTATAAAAGATGGGAAATAGCAAGTCTTGGCAGGGGTGCCGGGCAGTGGTTAAGAGCAGGGACAGTCCACGCAGCCACTTTGGGAAAGATTGGGCAGTCATGACAACAGCCGAACGTGTGCCTGCCCTCAGGCCTGGCAGTGCCCTTTTCCTAGCAATACCTCCACCAGATGTTGTGGCGTCCTCCAGGTAAGGTCCACACACAGCAGCACTGTGGATCAGAGTCCCCATCTGGAAGGGACCCAGATACCCACTCTCCGCCTGAGCTGCAGCCCCAGGGCAAGCAGCAAGTGGTTTCTGTTCAGGGCCCCTAAGGTGTGGGGTCCTCTGCTGCTCAGCAGTGGGAGCTGTGCGCACGTTGCTCACTTCCCTTCTCTTTATCTGGGCACACGCACGGTGTGCTTTTCTATTTCTGTGAATAGAAAAATGATGACAAGGCCATGTGAAGTGTGAGCAGCACTTGTGAGATGGGGAGGACTATGGGCATTTTGGTTTCTCTTCCGAGGAGCAGGGTAACATGGGGTGAAGAGCACGGACTCTGAACCCCGACCATCCGGGTGCAAGGCCCAGCTCTGCTCTCTACCAGCTGTGGTCCCCTAGGCAGATGACTGGACTTCTGTGCGACCTGGCTGCCACAACTGGAAGTAACAATAGTGTCTCGCTGCTAGGATTGTGATGTGAGTTGAGACATGCAAGCCGCACTCAGTGAATATTAGCTCTCTTCCAGTTATGCGTGGTAACTGTGCATCAATTTTGTGATGAGAAATGTGTATGTGAGCATATTTTGAGAGGCCACCAGGAAGGATCTGATAAGAGGCGCTAACTGCCTAGAAGTTTGCCTCGGTGGAAGGAGTGCTAGGAACAACTAATGTGTGCTGAAACAATGCTAATCTCTGGGCACGCTTGTATCTATCGCCACTACTGTTTTGTCGATGATGAAGGGGTTGCATAGGAAGCCAAGCCTGAGAGCACACAGCCAGGGCTGGCAGAACCGGGGCTCTCAGGAGCCCAGGAGGGCTGAGGCAGCCTAAGAGTGTTCCTAAGGGCAGAAGGTTCTGGAGGAGATGGGGTACCCCGTCTCCCAGCCTGCTCTGCCCGCACTGTGCTGGCAAAACCACATCATCACTATTCGGGAGCCAGGGAAAGTGCCTTCATTTGGTTGTCCTTGGGATTCCCCGAGGCTCTGAGAAGACACCTGACCATTGGAGGGCCGATGTCTCTGCCAACGCTCCACTTTCCCTTCATTCTGACCTCCGTCCTGGAGACGCTGGGG
>NW_007249722.1:9262-10614 GCF_000164805.1 Carlito syrichta | reverse complement strand
GCTCTGGCATAGGCTACACTTCAGTGTGCTGAAAGGCCCCAGGGAAAGACATCAGACCACTGTGACCTGACTGGTTAAGGGAAGGTTAACTCTTTACATCCTTCTAGCCCAGATTTCTGAGTTTCCCTTGGACTGGGCTGGATCTCAGAGGACAACTGACGGTCTCTGCCTAGAGTTACTCCCTAGGGTAGCAAGAAGGTCCTCAAAGGAAAGTTCGGACCTCCAGCGCCCATCAGGGTGGGAGACAAAGTGCTTGGTTTCTTTACTCTTTTACTTTATGGTTGGCAAAGTAACTCCATGAAAGGCATCGAAACTCCAACAACTATGGTACGCCTTTCTGCGCCTTTAATAAGTCATCCCCTTTTTTTCATACATACACACATATTTGAATGTGTGGTCTTAGAGGCCATCCATTTGGATGACTTTATGGGTCTCTCGGGTTTCCGGTTCCATCTTGGGAGACTCCTAGCAATGGTCAGGGACCTGGTTGTTCAAAGTCCTGGTACCAGGCCTTCCAAAACATGGTGGAGTGGGCATCTAGCAAGCTCCCATGGACACAGGGACAGGAGGACGCTCTCTCCCTGCTGACTCACATCCTCTGCACTGATTCCTTCAACCTGCTGAGGATGCCCGGCAGGGGATCTGAATGGGATAAGGCCCAGAAAAAAATCCATGATACCAAGAGCACGTTCTAATAGTACCCCTGTTTTCTTTTACAAGAAACATGGGAAACTGTCAATCAGTAGTGAAGAAAGATACCCTACTGATGTGCCTTTTAAAACATCTTAAAGTTTTAAAACTCAGTTAGGATATTCACCCAAAGCATTTAATATTTTATTGCAACACTGCTTGACCACAATATACACTGGGGGATGGTGAAACCTGGCCAGAAGGTGGTTCCTTAGCCCCTAACACCCGTTTGCAGCTTGATTTGTACTTAAAGAAAAATGACAAGTACTTTGAAATTCCAAATTTTCAAGCCTTTTATGAGTTAGCTCGCCACCCAGATACTCGTTCTTCATGTCACATTTTTGTTGGTTCCCCAGACCCCATTGCCCATAGCTCACCAGTATTACGACTCCAATTCCTGCTTTCCAACTGTCAACTCAAAGTCTAACCTGGCTGGTTTAACTTCTCCTGTCTCTCTTATAGTCTGCTTTTGCTTCTCAACTCTGTGAGTTTCCCTTCCTTCTCACCCTCTACCTTTACCTGTGGAGGAGGCGCTGGCATCTATGACCCTGGTACCTAACCCTGGCCTTCAGTCTTTCTCTTTTACCCTCAGAAGGGGCAGGTGCCAAAGGCATGGCACCTGACCACAGCTCCAGTCTTTCTCTTTTATCTTTGGAGGAAGG
>NW_007249722.1:0-9242 GCF_000164805.1 Carlito syrichta | reverse complement strand
GTGCCAAAGGCCATAGCACCTAACCCCAGGCTCCAGATTTCTCACCACCCTCCCCCCACTCTTTAATAACCTCTGGTGGCAGCCCTGCTAGCTGCAACAAGTCACTACCCCCACATGTACTTGGAAAGGCCATTCAAGTTTCCACATAGCTTAATATGTCTCTTGTCAAGGGGATGACTGGGACAAAAGGATATTAAAATTCTTCTTTGTTGTTTTCTTATGATAAATTTCTCTCAGGTTATATCGAAACTGGGACTATATCAACCTTCTTCCCAGATGAAAGTAAAGGGATCATATAAGTTAATCCTGTTAACTAATTTTAAAAAACTGTTATTAAATAGGTTAACAAGGACAAAATAAAAGAAGTTTTTTTTAAAGACCAGATAAAAATCCAGCAATGTTTCTAAGTCACCTCTCTGAGACATTGCAGCAGTTTACTAATATTGATTTAAACTCTCTGGAGGAACATATTCTTTTGGCTATGTATTTCATCTCCCAGTCAGCACCGGATATTAGGTGCAAACTCCAAAAATTAGAAAAGGGCCCACAAAACCCTCAACGAGAACTATTGGATATGGCCTTTAAAGTCTTTAACAACCGAGAGGAAGAAAGAATGCAGGACTGCAAACATAAGCAGGAAGTGTTTCAGCTTTTATCTACCACTTTAGCAGAGAGAGCCACCACTGATCATCTTCCACCCCAAATGGTCAATCGCAGAAGGGGTACACAGCCCCTTCCCAGGTTTGTTTCTGATGCCATCAAAATGGGCATATGGCCAAACATTGTCAAGCCCTGCCACTGGCAAAGCCCTGTCCCAAATGCAACAGCATGAACATTGGGCTCATGATTGCGTCATTCTCCTAGCCGGAGGAGAGCACATGGCCCAAAGGCTTGTGGCAAATGAGGGACACCAGGCACCTTGCATGATTCAGAAGGGATTTTCTTGGGCTTGCTCTTGTGGAATTGACTCACCCCTGGCTTGGTAGCACCAATGTCTTCGGAACAAACTATTAAACCAACTGAGCCTAGGGTGGAAATATCAGTAGCTGGCAGGGTTATATCATTCGTTATTAATATGGGGGCTACATGCTCAGCTCTACTTAAATTTCCTGGTCCACTCCTACTTTCACCCCTTTCAGCTGTGGAGGTACAGGGTATTATATCCAGGCCCCTCACTACAGAGTTACTTCCATGTGTTCTGGGAGATAAAATATTTCAACACTCCTTTGTTATGCCAACGTGTCCAGCTCCATTATTGGGAAGGGACATTATGACAAAAATTGGAACTTGTATTTTATTCTTTACCCTGAGCCATCACCACTGTGCTTTTTGGGTGCCTTTTGTTTAGCTTTGGATTCCCCTGATAGTTCTATGGTGGATCCTATCCAAGCACTTCCACTGTGTATAAACTTATTGCTTTGGTTACAGTTCTGAGGTTAGGGAAAATGTAAAGAAAGTTGTTGGTATAAGGTATGTTTTTGGTAAGAATGAATAAAGGAAAGAGAAAGAATTGTATAGAAAAGAATCTTGTGTGGTACATTTCTGTTCTATAATAGAATGGTTGGTTGTTTAAGGAAAGTATAGAACAAAAACAGAAGTTTCAAGCATGTCAAAAAATGGTATGAGTAGGTCAAACACGGTAGGTCAAATTTTGTGAAAATAAGTGAAAGGAATTGTATAAACACTCGAGGCTACAAAAAAGGTTCTATAAATTTACCAATAATATCAAGTACACTAATGCTAGGCCAACACGCTACTCAAAGACCAGAACATGAGCTTTTCAAATAACAATCTCTAAAAGAATTTTCTTCTTTAAACAATGGAGGGGGGAAGAAAGAGACAAAATTCAACTAGCATCCCCCACTGTCTTTGTTACAAAAGAGCAAGATTTTTTTTCTCCCCCACTGTCTTTGTTACAAAAAAAAAGCCAGGTTTTTTTTTTTTCCCCAAAATCTTTGGACTATCATTTTGGCTAAATAAGTGACTTTATTACTGTAATCTTGTGTTATAACATCATGCTTTTAAATTTTTAATACTGAAAAATCTTCAAGTTCTTGAATCAGTCTCTCTAGGGTGAGATAAGAAGGCAGCTCCAGGAACCCACGTGCCTCACACCTCTTCCTGAATTCCCTGCAGACCAGGTAAAAGGATTACGATCCACCATAGAATGAATGGCAAAATAGCTGAACTTCACCCTCTAGCATATCAATTATAGTAAAAATATATCAAATCTATTATAACAACAAAGGAAACTGTTTTCTCTTGCCAATGTTTACCTGTTTTGAATTATCAATTTAAGCTACAACCTAACTACATGTCTCTAATGTTTTCAATTTTTCTTTCTTCAGACTTTGTTAAAGTGACTGTATTTCCTTGTTGAAGTACAACTATAGATGATTTATAAAGAACTATTTCAACTTACGTGAATGAATTAGAAACTTTGGCTGAACATACATACAATGTATGAGACAACTTTCATTTTTCCAACATTGTTTCCGGGGCAATAGTCTTTTCCATTATTGTTTGCTAATAATTTTTGCCTATGCTCTCGCTTGATGTTTTGTTTTGTTTTATTTTGTTTTGAGTCAGAGTCCCACTCCATTGCCCACAACGGAGGGCAGTGGCACGCTTCCAGCCACCACAGCCTCGACCTGCTGGGCTCCCAGGATCCTTCTGCCTCAGCCTTCCAAGTAGCCAGAAGTACAGGTGCGCACTATCATGCCTGCCTAATTTTTGATGTAGCGTAGAGACAAGGTCTCGCCAAGTTGCCCAGGTGAGTCTCGAACCTGTGAGCTTAGGCAATCCACTCGCCTGGTCTCCCAAATTGCTGGGATTACAGGCTGAGCCAGCGAGCTCAGTCCCTGATGATTTGTTAGATCTGAATAGCTTTTGTTTAAGGTACTGCCATTTCCTGTTCATGCCCTTAAAAATAGATAGGGACATCACTATGGCTCCATCTCAGCAGGAAGTAGATACAGAAGAATGATCTTCACCCTGTTTCCCAGGATCACAAGAATATTTCCAAGAGCTTGAGTGGGGAATGAAAGGACAGCCCGAGAATGGAAAGCCATTTTTCAACTTGTCCTTTTTTTTTTTTTTGAGTTGGAGTTCACTCTGTCATGCAGGTTGGAGTGCAGTGACCACTCCTGGCCACCACAGCCTCAACCTGCTGGGCTCCGGCAATCCTTCTGCCTCAGCCTGCCAAATAACTGGAACTACAGGCATGCACTTCCACACCCGGCTAATCTTTTAATTTATTGTGAGATGATGTCTAAGTTGCCCAGGTAGGTCTCAAACCCGTGGGCTTAGGCAATCCACTCACCTCAGCCTCCCAAAGCACGGGATTACAGGCTGAGCCACTGAGCCCAGCTTTTCATCTTGTTCTTATACCCTGACACAATGATGAGAAAGTAGAAGCTATGCTTTTGGAGAAATGGACACTTTAGGTATAATTAACTTTACTGACTTTGTCTTTTCAGAAAAGGACTTACAGGTATCAGAGGTATCTCATAGTGACAATCAAGCTTGCCTAGAGTAAAGGGAATTTACAAGGCCTAAGACATCAGGCATTGGGTAAGGACCATAAAAGTCATGAAACTTGTAATTACAAATGTTATCACCACTCAGAGGGAGAGCAGGTGGGAATTTGATCTTCCAGTAAATTGAGAACAATCTACAAGGAAGCCAAAGATCCCCAAAGCTACCCACTGGGAATGCCTAGGAGATAAGGGGAGGTACACCCTCCATTAGTCTAAGGAATGTCATTTGGGAAGGTGCAGGAGAATTAGAATCCTTGTCACGCCCTTCTCTAGGAGCTATGATAAGGTAGGTGGACATTAATGGCTCTCAGTATCACAGGATCTCTAAGACATCCACAGGTGGTCAATAAGAAAGTCACAGCAGTCACGGCAGTCACATGCAACCTCTCCAAGAAAAGGATTTAAGCCCGGACTCTGGGGGATTTTGATGCCACACTCACCTAGAGTGTAGGCCCACTCCCTGTTTGTGGGGCATGAACTTTTCTTAAATATATCTTTGTTGGGAGCCAGTCATGGAAGCCTGCCTGCTGAAAAAGTCCAGGGGGCTGAAGAGCCCAGGACGCAAAGCGAGCCTGGGCAGCTGAAACCCTTACTTCTTCCATTTAGCTGGAAAATTTTGTACAGTCTGAAAGCAAAAAACAAAACTCCAATTCACATCATCCATTGCCCCATACATAGAAGCCAAACAGTATTTTATGAGAAAATGTTGTTTCTATCATTCCCCTATCTGGTTATGCCCTAACCTCCTAGTGCTAGGCCTCACTGTCGCTTTATCTAGTGTTATGGCTGAAAAACTCACAATGGAAACAGGAAGCGTTCTTTCTGATGCCCATAGAAAACTCCTTAATCTCGCCAAAGAGTCATGAGCAAAACCTTAAACATCAGGTGTGGATATATAATTGCTTGGTAGAGTTACTTTTTTAATTAACAATTAATTAGAGTTCCCAGAATGTTATTTTGCCCCAGTTACTATGATTTGTATTGTGGCTTGTGTATTAGGATATAGTTACAACTCATTAACCATACTTATTTGAGTCTTTAACATAAGAAAATAAGCATTTTTATATTATTGTGTTGTTCTTGCTATACAGAATTAGTATTGTAGAATAACTTAAGGCTGATTTAAGTATATATTATTCAATAATCTTTAAACTGTGTTAATCATTGTACAAATGATTTGTAAACTTGTTTTTACAGTTTAAGTTAAAGTAAATTTGATGGATGAAACATTCCTAGACATAATTAGATTAAGTTTTGTAAACTGAGGAAATTAGCATCTTTAGTGTGTAACATTCTTTTAAAACTTATCATATGATTCATTTGCTGAGAAATTGTGAACTATATATAAACTACTTGTTCTGTTTTTTTAATCTCAGTCAAGGTTATTGATTAAGTTACTGGTTACATCTTGTAGGAATTTTCTTTGTCCTTTCCCTTATACGAATAATATAAAAGCTCACTGTTAGCTGACAATAAACGGCATCTGGCATCTTTCCTGCAACAGAGTCAGGTGTCCAAGCTTTCTCTCTTTCACTTACGCCATCTCTCCTTCAGGAAGCCCTGGTCTGCTGGAGCTGGCCTCCTGTACATCTTTTCTTCTCTCACTTCTGTGTGTTGCAATTTTTTGCAATTTACTCAGTTCTCTGGGTTCCCAGCATGCACCTTTGGCTTGCCAGCCCTGGCAGTGCTGCACGCTTCACCTCCTTCGCCTTTCCACCCTCACCCTGTCCATCTAAACCCTAACATATACTTCATCACACTAAGAAAGTTCATAGGATCTGATTAACTAAGGAATTTATATTAATAACAAAAAGGTGTTGCATTTTTAAAAATTTCCCTGCATTTTCAAATGCTAAACCTAATTGAGGTCCTGGCACTCTACTAGATCATGATATATTTTTTAAAATTTGTTGCTAGATTCTGAATGTTAACATATCAGAATAATCTTTGCACCCATTATCATGAGAAATATGGGATGTTCAAAAAATCAAAGGGGACAGCTGAGTAATGCATAAAATGGACTTGCAAATATGCAGATGTGTTGATATTTAAAAAGGTCTTCTCACATACATAGCTGTAACTCAGGCAAAGACTTTTCAACCATTAGAAACATATCCCATTGGGAGTTTTTTAAAAGTCTTGAGTGGCTAAATTTTCATTCTTTTTTGTTTGGTAGAGTCAGGTCTCACTATGCTGTCTAAACTGGTCTCAAACTCCTGGGATCAAGCAACTGCCTTGGTATCCCAAAGTTCTGGGATTTTGCTCTGCCTGGGAGTTTCACTCTTAAAAAATGAAAAGAAGCCAGGCTCGGTGGCTCAGCCTGTAATCCCGCATTTTGGGAGACTGAGGTGAGTGGATTGCCTGAGCCCATGGGTTCAAGACTCGCCTAGGCAACTTGGCGAGACCTCATCTCTACAATAAATTAAAAAATTATTCGGGTATAGTAGCGTGCGCCTGTAGTTCCAGCAACTTGGAAAACTGAGCAGAAGGATCGCCGGAGCCCAGCAGGTCGATGCTGCAGTGGCCGGGAGCGGCCACTGCACTCCAATATGGGCGACAGAGTGAGACTCCAGGTCAAAAAAAAAAAAAAAAAGAAAAGAAAAGAATTAAAGAAATTGATTTTGATAATGGAGGCAAAACATTGTGAACTGTCCACTTAAAAGATTTAAGATGGTAAATTTTGTTATGCATATGCTGTCACAATAAAAAATACAGAGAAAACAAAGACAAAAAACAAAGAATAAGCCGGGCTCCGAGACTCAGTTTGTAATCCCATGCCCTTGGGAGGCTGAGGTGAGTGGATTGCCTGAGCCCACTGGTTCAAGACCGGCCTGGGCAACAAGACCTCATCTCTACAATAAAAATTTTAAAAAACCAGCTGGGTGTGGTAGTGCATGCCTGTAATTCTAGCTACTTGGAAGACTGAGGCGGAAGGATCACTGAAGCCCAGCAGGTCGAGGCTGCGGTGGCCGGGAGTGGACACTGCACTCCAGTCTGGGTGACAGAGTGAGGCTCCAACACAAACAAACAAACAAAAACACCCAAAACAACAACAACAACAAAAAGGATAAAGATTTGGGTGACTATCTCTGCCCTGTTCCTCACTAACATCCCAAATTTTCTATTAGGGCACCCCTCTCTTTCAAGTTTCTCTCAGCAGGCGGAACAAGATTCCCATTTATGTGCCAGCATAACCGATAAGATTGGGACCAAAAATAAACTTTCTATTAACCAGAGTTCTCCCAAACAGCTTTCTCTCTACAATTCAGAAAAGTGGCTTTTTCATCTTATATCTCAAACTCCTCTGTCACCAGTTGATTTTGACTCATGATAATTTCATCCAAGATGTTATGGTTTTATGTTAATCTCACTAATTTCATCTTCTGATAGAATTTGTTCCTAGAACTAAGGTCAACACGAAGATTGCTATTATCTGGTTAGGACTGCCCAAGAGATCAGAAGAGTATGCAAACACAAAACCTGCAGTGGAGAATCCCAGGTATTCTGTGGTTCCTGCTGTGAGACTAAATGGAGCAACTTTGTTCCTTGTGTTCTGGAGGCTTGGGATTCCATTTTTCCATATTGCTTTCATATTGACCTGGAGGGACCCTTGGAGAGACAATACTCTGGTTGTTGTGCTGAGAGAGGATCATGAGGGAGATCAAACCAGGAATCCATCCATAGAGGCCTTTTCCCTGAAGCTTTTTAGAGGTTTCACTTTGAAATCACCATTAATTGACCTAAGAAAGTAAAATCTATTTCTACAATAGGATACCCTGATATGAAAGCTTGTTCCTTGCAAAACTCACATTGAAACATAATTCCAAATGTGACAGCATTCAGAATGGGGTCTTTAAGAGGTCCAGTCCTCAAGTTTCAATATCAGCTGTGCTAAGGAGTAAAGGCATATCTAGCAAGTTGGGATAGGTAAGAAGGGCCCAGTTCTTTCTTACAGTTGCATATTTTCTTTTGGGTGTATAACATTGCTGTGTTCTCCATACCTAATGAGTACGTGGGATGATGTCATCCCACCATTTCCAGCGTTTTTCACAGGACCCTATCCCACCTTACATGATTTTGTCCTGTTTCTTCTTAGTACTTCCTTTTTGCTCTGCTTTTCCTATTTCTCATATGATTTCCCCAGATCAAAACAGTTTCCTTTTTATAGTGAATTCACATACCTAGAAGTTTTGCAATGTGTTATTTACTTTTTGTGGGCATATGCGTCTTCTTTGTATGGAAGAATATTAAGTGTGCAGGTAATTTTTTTTTTTTTTTGAGTTGGAGTCTCACTCTGTCACCCAGACTGGAGTGCAGTGGCCTCTCCCGGCCACCACAGCCTCGACCTGCTGGGCTCCAGCGATCCTTCCGCTGGAAATACAGGCATGCGCTACCACACCCGGCTGATTTTTTGATTTATTGTAGAGATGAGGTCTCGTTGCCCAGGTGGGTCTTGAACCCACGGACTCGGGCAATCCACTCACCTCAGCCTCCCAAAGGTGAGGTAATACAGGCTGAGCCACTGAGCCCGGCACAGGTAATTTTTAACTTATTTTCTGTAATTCACGCATTTCCATGATCTCTAACAGATTCCTTTTTATTGGTTGTTGATATTTTCCCCCGATAAACCTCTGCCACACATTCCATATCTGCTGTCCCATAAGGACACTCGGATTAACATTCTGACATCATTGCTACATGGAACAGCCCCTTTCTCTTTCTAAACATCATAAGAAGATACACAACAGTGACACCACGGGGGAACCTGGCACTAAACACCCAAGAGCAGTCCCTTCACTAGATTCTGCACAAAAAATGATTGAAGAGAAAGATTTCTTTCTGAAGAGATGCCAGACCCAACCTGCTTCTACTCACACACTTGCCCAAATTTTAAAGCTACGTTTTACACTAGCCAGTGAAGCTCCTTAGCCACTGGTTTTTAGACACACCACACTGCAACATGTCACAGACTAGAGGCTGTCCCTGCTCCACCACAGAGAGGGAAGACTTTTTCTACACCCATGCTGGTATGATTATAAGGCTGTGAGGTCTCTCTACAACCAATATTTGGAAACAAAGTGTTCTAAAGCCAGGGAAATGCTGTGAAGTCGCTCCAGCATCAAGCAGATGTCACAATGGTCACTGAGGACACCCAAGGAGATCCATTGCCAGTTTGGAGATCTAGTTTTAAACACCTCCACTCTGTCTTCCAGGGACTCCTCTCTGACTCTTTTGTCTGGCTTGCCTAAAGGGTCATTACCATATCCCTCAGAGCCCTGCATGGCAAAGAACTGAGGGTGGCTTGAAGCCAGAAATGATGAGAATTTTCATCTTCATCTCAAACAGGTAACATTACCTTCACAGGTTGGTTAAATGCCAAATACCATTCATATCACAAAATATTCCCTTTTTTGAAAAACTGAATTTAACTATGTTCAAACTTTTGAAAACAAAAAGCACAAAACTACAACAATGCATTTTTATTTTGTCACTTAATCCAAATGATATGGTGGAGTGATTACAACAATATTTACATTGCTGGAAAATACATACTTCCCACAAGAGAGTACAAGAGGTACTGCATTTGGCACAGTGATACACAAAGAGAAAGCTGTCATGAAATATACAATGCACTTATTCTTGAAAACAATATGTAACTACTGACAATTCATTAGCTACAACCCCTCAAATACACTCATGTCC
>NW_007249721.1:0-6395 GCF_000164805.1 Carlito syrichta | reverse complement strand
GATTTATTGTAGAGATGAGGTCTCGCTGCCTAGGCGGGTCTCGAACCCGTGGGCTCAGGCAATCCACTCACCTCAGCCTCCCAAAGGTATGGGATTACAGGCTGAGCCACCGAGCCTGGCTGCAAGTCTGTTTTTAAATGATCTCCAAAGACAGGAGGAAGAAAAGCCAGATACATTTCCATTCTTCCCAGAGGATTGGGATTCCAGCACTACTTACCTCTCGAGCCAACATCTCTGTCTCTAATAACTGGTGCTTCTTTAGCAGGTTTCCTGCCGAAGCCAAGTCCCTGGCTTGATCTTTCATGGCCAGCAGTGTCTCTGCCTAAGAATGGAGAAATAAGCAATAAAGCTGCCAGTAAAAACTGCCTTTAAAAGAAGATTCACAGGTATGATCCCAAAATTTTGCCAAGAAGCTTCAAGAAAATTTTTCACATATAGATTCATATATCTGACAAGTATTTATGAAACTCTCATGCCTCCACCATTCCCAGGTACAATTACCTCTGAGAGCCAGAACTCAAAATCCCGGATGCCTGTGTTAAACCTCTGTTGGCGACTAGCCTCGTTGAGCTTCTGCCCTTTGTCAGTTGTTCTCTCAAGCAAATAATCCCAATGTTTCTTCAGCTCTTCCCATTGCCCCTACTACAAAGAAGGTGAGGAATCATTATGCTTCTTAGGATCCTGAGCCCTCTAACTACTTTAGAAGGTAATGCAGGGGGGTTCTGGGCACAGGGACTAGCCACATGTTGCTGCTACTTGAATGCCGTATGTTTCATACCAGTTATACTTAATATGGGAAGACAACAGAACGTGTCAGACTACAGGAAAAGTTTGAAAAAGGGGTTCTGGGATAATTACAGGGACTGACATCCAAATACCAGCGGACTCTTGGCAGAGAGAATAGAAAATGTGAAATAAACATGATAAGACTTAGGAATTACATCTAAAACTTTCCTGTAGTATCAAGCACTGAGTATGATGGGAGTAGAAAGGTCTGAGCATCCCTGCTTTCTTCCTTCTTTGTGCAGCTATCAGAAGGAGGACTTTTCACCACAGAATGAATTCTATATCCCAATACAAGAAAAACTGAATGAGGTAAAATTCCTCTTCATGTGTCTTCATGTGTAACCCCAAATTCCTCCCAAGCCTTACCTTCATGGTCTCTTCATTGCCATCACAGGCCTTCCGCTCAATCAGGGAGTTCCCCAGGTTGATGACTCCTTCTACTTGCTCAGCTCAACCATAGACCTCATTTTCAAAGGTCTGGTGTTTCAGGTATTTTCTCTGAAGGAAAAGCAGAAATTAGATTGCCATCTTATTCAGGGAAGCAAGACAAGGTAAATTATGCTTAAAGGGATGAGATACTATTTCTACTATAACAGAGGTGTTGGTGACTTCTAAAGGACCTGCTTCAAAAGTCTCTAAGGGCAGGCTCAGTAACCACGACAATAACGCAGTATTAAAGTACAAAGGGGGATGAACATTCAACCAGCAATCTGGGAATGGTGAAATTTCCCCAGATTTCTATTTTGAACTTGCCTGAATATTGGTGGGGTCTTTGTAGGATTCATCACAGGCTATGGGTAGCATCTCGCCGATCCATTCTTCTAACTCCTCAAGGTCATGGTAGAATTGTTTTAGGTCAGCATAGTCTCCAAGCTTTGTCCACTCAGCAATCAGTTGTTCTTTGAGAGCCTTCCATCTAAAGGAAGGAGTCAGATCACTCTCTACCTTCCACCCTTCCCCCATGCTCTAATACCATATTCACAAATCTTCCCATTTACCAGCATGCCCCTTTTCCTCTCACACAATCTTATTGCTTTCAGATATAAAATCAGGTGGTTAAGCCAGGTAATTTCTAAGGAACCCTCCATGTCTTTTATTCTATAAGTCTCAATCAGAGAGTCTGTCAAGGTGTTAAAATAGTTTTAGGCATCAAGAAAGCACAAGAACTCAGAGTATCTCTACCCTCCATCTCAATGTTAGCAGAAAGATTACTTTGCTGTATTTTCCTGGACCTCATGCAGCAATCACTCAGGCCTGACCTGTCTAGCACGCGTTGGAGCCGAGCAGCAATCTCCTCCTTGGCATAGTGGTCATCATCTATGAGTCGCTCAGCAAAATGTTCTAGATTAGTGATCTTTCCTTCCTAAATAAAAGAAAAAAAAATACCCCAGATGCTTGGAGATTAGGTCCTTAGTCAACCCCAGACTCTCTCCTAGAAAAGAAAAGAGATATATTTTGTGGATTCAGAGGACACACCCAGGATCAAATAGTAAATGGCCTGTGGGGACGTAGATTTCAATTCAACAAGAGAAGAAACAACTTAATAATTATCCTGAAGATGGCCAGCTTATGTGGTACTATATTCCAGTAAGAACAGACACCTCCTATGGCCATAGTAAAGGGCAAATCTTGTGTTGGATAAAATATTACAATAGACAGTATATAAAGTCACTTTCAATCCTAAAAGTTAGGTTTTAGAATGCTGGACTTAATGTAAGAAAGTCTGTTTGCCACCTGTGACTTTAAAAAACAATGACAAATATCAAGCTGCTTTGCCTGCCTCACAGTGTCTGTAAGAAGCAAATGTGAATAAAAAACCTTATAAATCATAAAACCAAACAAATGAGTAGGGTTTCTGTTATTATTACTAATAGCTGTTTTTGGAAATCTTTTATTAGTTGTTCTTACCTGAGCAGTGATTGCTTTGTCCAGATCATCACGTTTCTTCATCAAGGCCTCCAGACTGTCTAAGGAACCCTTGTCATCAGACCTCAGGAAATTCTCACGTGCCACCATCCAGCTTTCAATCTGATCACAGTTTCCTTGGAACAACTATGGGGAATAAAATTAGAGACATATGTATATTTATTCCAGAGCGACAGAGGAAATGATCTTACCCCTTCCCCATGATAATGATACAACAGTTGTTGCAAGGGGTATTTACAGTCTTCCAAGAAACACTCCTAACAAGTAGTGAGCATACTGGACCTTTTTCTCTTCCCCAAACACACACTTTACGTTTATATACAAGCTATCCTCAATTCTTGGGGTGCTATTTCCCATTTCTTACACTTGGTTAATACTGGTTGGTTATTTCTTTGTGACTCTGTTAAACACTATCCTTCAGAGTGGGTTCTGATACTCCTCTGCCCTTCCCTCAAAAGCTTTATTTATTTTTAGTTTTAGTTTTTTGAATCAGAGTCTTACTCTGTTACCCAGGCTGTAGTGCAGTGGCATGCTCATGGCCACCACAGCCTTGACCTGCTGGGTTCTACATCAGTCTTCCAAGTATCTGGAATCACAGGCATGCACCACCACACCTGGCTAATTTTTTGATTTACTTGTAGAGGCTGGTTTTAAATCCCTGGGCTCAGGCAATCCTCTTGCCTCTGCCTCCCAAAGTGTTGGGATTACAGGCATGAGCCACTACACCCGGCTCCCTCTCAAAAGCTTTAATCACGTCTTCCTCTTTAGCCTCAAAGCACTCATACATTTTGTTTGATTAATGATCATCTCACTGTACTAGAAAGATGTGTCTATATGCCTAACTTTACTACTTAAGGAAAGGAACAATATTTGTGGCATCAGGGCCTACAAGCTAGATTCTCCAAAAGGAATCACTCACTCTCCCAATCAATCAATAAATGATAATCACCACACTTTATGTCCAAGACTGACCACCTTCTTGTTTGGCTCTTCTAACAGGGATAAGAGCAGAGAATATGACAATGATCAGTCTACAAAGCAGAGTATAATGCCAGATAATCAAGTTGGCAGGGATGAACAACCTCTGTGGAAATCAGTATGGATATTTCTCAAAGAACTAAAAGTAGAGCTACCATTTCATCCAGGAATCCCACTACTTGGTATCTACCCAAAGGAAGAGAAATTGTTATGCAAAAAAGACACCTGCACTCGCATGTTTGACAATTGACAATTGCAAAGATATAGAATCAACCTAAATGCCCATTAACAAATCGGTAGTAATGAAAATGTGGTATATATACCACAGAATATAATTTGCCATAAAAAGAATAAATAATGTATTTTGCAGCAACTTGGATGGAAATGGAGATGATTATCCTAAGTGAGGTAACACAGGAATGGAAAACCAAACACTGCATGTTCTTACTTACACAGGTGGGAGTTAATCTAAGGGTTTGCAAAGGCATATAGAATGGTATAACAGACACTGCAGTCTCAGAATGGGGAGACGGGAGGAGGGAGAGAGATAAAATGTCACCTATTGGATACAATGTGCATTAATGGGAGTGACAGGTACACTTACAGCCCAGACTTCACTATACAAAGCTGCCGTGTAACCAGAAATCATTTGCACCCTTAAAACTATGGAGATAATTAAAATAAATTAACTCAAAATGTGTTTACAACATGAAAAGTCTGGTGAACTAAGCCTATAATGTAGAGTTGCATAGAGTGAACAAACGGAAGCTGAAGCAGCTTGACAATTGGTCACTGCTTGTACCTGCAATTCCAGGCATTGATCTAGGATCTTCTTGTGGTGTTTCCAAGCCTTCTCCAAGTCATCTCGCTCTAGTCTGACAGCTTGAAGCTTTTTTTCAATGTCAGGGCTATTACGATGCCCACTGTCTATAAGTTCTGCACCAAAGTCTTCTAAGGCCTGGAAGGTGGGAGCCTCTGCCTGGATGTCAGCACGATGGTCCTGTGGCAAAACAGGAAAGAGATTAGAGGGGCCAATACCATTGAACATTCAAAAGTGAGTTGAATTTTTCAGGCCAAGTATTCAGTGGTTCCGGCTTTTGTATTCATACCCAGTGTCTCTCCAGCAAGATTTCAGTGCCAGTTAAGTCTTCGGCCAGCTCCTGTGATGATACCATGCCACCAATGTCACTGATCCAATTCTGTAGGTCCCTAGAGATACAGGCATAAAGGGATTGACAAGAAAAGCTTGCAACTTGCTACAGGGCTATCTATCCCACAATTTTCCCTCTCTAGAAAACATTTCCAGAATGACATCTTATATCCAGCCTTATATGCCTTATATATCTTATATTTGCTGTTTTTACTGTATCACTTAATGATAACCATTTCTTGCATTTGAAAAATATCTTCCCATACACTATCTGTTTCAATTCTTGCAGTAATCCTACAGAGAATTCTAGGAACTCTTTGGTTTCAATTGGCAATGAGTAAGTCAGCCGTGAGAAGGTAAGTAACTAGCTCACCTGATATAACTAAAAGCAGACAACTGGACTAGAACCCAGACCTCTGGAATCCTAGACCAGTGCATATTTAATTGCTCCTGTTGATTCTTGTTTCTTTTAAATAATTTCTAGGGTTTTAATACATTTTTTATCATGGAGTTTCAAGGAAGTCATGTCCCTCTTCATACTTTTGTTTTCAACAGAATCTAGCACATGCTTTTGCCCAACACACACCCACACAAACTCCATACTGTTGACTAAATCAAGGTCTACTTTCTACTCTTTGAGAAGCCAAGAAGTTAGACAAAGCAAACTAAAGTCTGTCTCCCAAAGGGCCAATGCCAAGTATGCATTAACCTGAAAGTGTACATACATGATGGTTAAATTAAGCATCTCATAAAAAATGTGCTCACTCGTTTGCTCAATAAAAATTGCTTAGCTCTAGGGAAGAGAGGTCTCTTCTTTTGTAAGTTGATTTATTCAAGCAACTTAGTTTTATTGAGTGCTTATTAAGTACCAAACATTGTGAAAATTTATTTGAGCCTTCTAGAAGCTTGCAATTTAGAACGAAAGAAAAAAAAAAAAAAGAAAACAGATCATAGGCACTAATAGCCATGCTAAAAACTGAAAACAAAAGTATCATAAAGAGGTAAAAGAGGTGTCAATGTTGCTCAAAGGCTGGAAACATTACTTCTGTGATAGTGAGGAGTAAGACTTCATAAAGGGAAGGAGGCAGCATTTACTCAGAAATGGGTATGAGGAATGGGTATGGTTGTAATTTATTTACACTGTACAAAAAAACTACAGCTTTCCAGAGATGCTGAATTGGAGAGGGGGCTGCCAAGACAAAATACCATGATGTGTCAAAATTTGCTTCCTTTTTTTCTTCAAAAGTATGACATTGAAAACTGCTGCTTCCTGGACCCTCAACTCTGATGTGCCTCCCAACTGACTAATATGATGGGAAGAATTTGGAAATTGTTTCACAATGTGTGCACCTGTGAGGTAAATTTTAAATTGTGGCAATGTCTGGACTCTAACTAGACATAAATATTTCCATAGGATTTGGTCCCAATACCTCTAAGTTTATCTCTTGGTACTTCTCCGTACTCCCTGCCCCCACCCTGAAACATACAAAAACAATGCTTCTGGCTGCTTCTGTTTCGTGAATATTTCTGTACTTTACTTAATCTGTCCTTTTTT
>NW_007249720.1:236948-237774 GCF_000164805.1 Carlito syrichta | reverse complement strand
TCTATCAGGTGAGAACGAGACACAGGGCTGGGAAGAGGTGAAGAAAGACACGTAAGAAAGAGTACTGATAGCTACATAGTACTAAAGAGTACTGAAGCAACACAGAGACAGGGCAATAAAATCGAGAAACAGTGTAAGTCAGAAGGTAAATAACAAACGTGATCTAAACCAACAGTTACAATGATAAAATCATAAGTCAAAATGAGCAAAAGAGAGAAGTGCGAGAGGGATAACAGATATACATACCAGCTATCAGGTGAAAAACAGTCACAGGATTGGGAAGAAGTGAAGAAAGACACGTAAGAAAGATTGCCTAAGGAGTACTGATAGCTACACAGACAGGTCAATAAAATCGAGAGACAGTGTAGGTCAAGGTCAACAACAGACGTGATCGAAACTAACAGTTACAATGATAAAATCATAAGTCAAAATAAGGGAAAGGGAGAAGTGCAAGAGGGAAAACAGATATACATACCAACTATCAGGTGAGAGAGAGACACAGGGCTGGGAAGAAGTGAAAAAAGACAGGTAAGAAAGATTCCCTAAAGAATACTGATAGCTAAACAGAGACAGGCCAAAAAAATCAAGAAACAGTATAAGTCAGAAGGTAAACACCAAACGTAATCTAGACCAACAGTTTCAATGATAAAATCATAGGTCAAAATAAGCGATCAGACTAGAGTCACTTCTGTGATCTCCGATTCCAGCCTCTCCCTTTTGTTTTTCGTTGCAGCATAGGGGTGGGGCTTTGTCTCCTGTTTCACACTGTTGCCTTAGGAGCTGAGATAGTTTGTTGCTAGGTGGGCGGGGCAATGGAAGTCTCTGC
>NW_007249720.1:182687-235843 GCF_000164805.1 Carlito syrichta | reverse complement strand
CTCACGTTCAGAGAATCTCACCAGTTCACCTATGCCGTCGCCATCTTGCCCCGTCCAGTATTTTTTGTCTTTTAATTTTTAGAATTAACCTATAGACAAAGCAAGTGTAACTATAATTATAATGTAAACTAATGTAATTAAATTATAATATAATTAAAATGTAACTATAATTATAGAAGAGAGTAAAGAATAGAGAAAGGAATATGGTAGGTTAAAGGAACGGCAAGTGCAAAGGGCCTTAAGGAGGAAAATACTTGATATAACTGAGGTCCTGAGACAGTGTCGCTGGAGTACAATGTTTGAAGGGAGGAATAGTAGTGAGAGCTGAAATGACTGGAGTCAGATTAAGAAGGACTAAGCAGGCCACATTCAGCTTGCTACCTTTTATCTTAAGTGCATCCCGTGAAAGCCTTTAAGAAGTAGTATAATGTGGCTCATTATTTCCTATGGAGGGAGTGAAAATATAAAAGGGGAAGCAAAAGAAGCTCTTGCAGTAAATCTTCAGAGAGATGGATATGCCATCAGGCTAAAGATGGAAAGCCCTAGACAGATCTGAAATATATTTTGTTTTTGTTTTTGTTTTTGTTTTTGAGTTGGAGTCTTACTCTGTCATCCAGACTGGAGTGCAGTGGCCGCTCCCAGCGACCTGCTGGGCTCTGGCGATCCTTCCGCCTCAGCCTTCAGAATAGCTGGAATTACAGGCATGAGCTACCACGCCCAGCTGATTTTTTGATTTATTGTAGAGATGCGGTCTCACCAAGTTGCCCAGGCGGGTCTCGAACCCGCGAATCCACTCACCTCAGCCTCCCAAAGGCACGAGATTACAGGCTGAGCCACCGAGCCCGGCTTGAAATATATTTTGAAAGTAGAATTTGAGCTATGGCATCTACCAAAACAAATCAACTTCTACGTAAAAAAAAAAAAAATCTATCATTGAAACAAAGAACTGAGTACCACTTGTTCTCACTCATAAGTGGACCCTAAACATTTAACATAATACTACATGAAAGAGATTATCATAGTAGAACACTTCCAGGGGAAGGAGGGAATGGGGGGTACATAACATCAATAAGGGTAACTGATCCCATAGCAGGTGAAGTAAGGGCCAACAGGAGGCCCAAACTTCGACTGTAGGGTGACCACTTATGTACCTAACCCTGAAATTAAAAAAAAGTAAAATAATAATAATTACATAAACATAAAATAAAAAGAATCAACAGGTCAAAATAGAGCAAAACTTTCCAAGTAAATTACCAAGTAATGTTTTTGAAATCTTAATTTTTCACTTTTTTTTGGCATGAACCTGATGATTTTCTGTGAGTCATTGAAAGGTATTGCCAGGACAGCTAAAAGAAATGAAGATAAGGAGAAAGAGTACATGTAAAAGCAAAGAATGAGATAGAAGAAAAGATGATTCATTTGGTTCCAAGTATCAAGAAGTCAGACCTAAAATAGAGATATGAGATATCAATCAATGTCTTATTATAGCAAATCTCATTCAGCTTTATTAGAAGGATGGACTCAGTGGAGACCTACTTCTTCTTGTGACTTCATACTTGCTTCTTTGATGAAATAGGGAAACACTGAAGCCCTTTAAACAATTTTGTAGAGAAGTTATGTCCCTAAAATAGATAGTATAACGTAAGCTTATGTATGTGAGATAACTTTAAAACACATTTATTTCACTAGACTCATCCAGTTTGGGATCTAACCAGTGGAAATACCAAGTAATAATTTAGAAAGGTTTACACCACTCTTAAAATCTCCATCAGTTACCCATCAAAGCTCTCAAATAAGTATACTATCTAAAGAAGATATATGCTCTGTAAATGCAGTTCAAGACTCATCTGTTAACCCATTGTATTAGTTTGCTAGGGTTGCATAACAAAGTACCAAACAATCTTGTGACTTAAAACAACAGAGATCTGTTCTCTAAGTTCTGGAAGCCAGAAGTCTGAAATCACAGTGTCAGCAAAACTGGTTTCATTCTGAAGGCTCAGAGGGAGAATCTGTTCCAGGCCTTTCCTAGCTGGTGGCTTCCAGCAATTCTTGGCATTCGTTGGCTTGTAGATGCATCACTCCAATCCCTGTCACCTTCACCACATGGCCTTCCACTCTGTGTCCCAATCTTATTTTCTCTTTCTCATAAGGACATTTGTCATTGAATTTAGAGTGCTTGCTAAATTCAGAATGACCTCATCTCAAGAAACTTAATTTTAATTAGATCTGCAAAGATGCTCTTTTAAATAAGGCCACATTCACAGGTATATGGTGTTTAGGATTTAGACATATGTTCTTGGAGCAACTATTCAAGCTACTATATCCACCTTCCAATCAGATTGCTGCCTGCAAGCCTCTCCTACAGAAATCCTGGAGAAGGCTCTAAATCTCTTCTCTCAGTTCTCACCTACAGTTCACCACAAACAATAAATGTAACCACCAACTACAAGTATTTACCAAGTGACACCATTTATGTTTTAAATTAACCATTGTTATTAAAGCAATACGTAATTTTATTTTTTAAAGAACGTAAGACTTCTAGTAGCACAGAAGTATCCTGCTTCATCCTTCCCAACTCTCATGCTGTTCTCCAGAGGAAACATCCTACAGTTCATTTAACTGTTTTGTCTAACTTTTGTATTTGTATTATAAATAAAACCCTTATGCTGCTATTCTTGATTTTTCTATTTTAGATAGTATTTATTGACTTTTATTATGGATGATAAAAATTTAGTCTCATCCTCTGTATTTCCTTCCCCCATTCTCCCAATATAGACAATATGACAATTTTGCTAACTGCTGAGCCACGTAGAGTAATATGATCATGATGTTTCTTCTTGAGCAAATTTTGTTTTTTCTGGAGATAATAATAGCCATGCTTTATGTGTGTGTGTGTGTGTGTGTGTGTGTGTGTGTGTGTGTGTGTTACAAACTCTCAAAGTAATTGTAAAATCCCTCTTAGCACTGTTTTTCTCTTGATCAGATGCATCAGGTTATCTAGCAATTCCATTTTTCTTTATGGAGGAACTCTTTCCCTGTTCACTGTCTTGCTCCTGCCAAGGCTTCATGTACAGCTGTCCTGGCACTTCCCTTCTATTTCTATTGGGAATTTCTTCTGTTTCTCTTCTACACTGGAGTGTCATTTCCTGCCCTTTTTGTCTTCCTCTATCTTAGTTTATGTCTCTCATTTTTATAAGGTATATTATTCAGGAACTTTTTGAGAAAGAGAACATAGAAAGTAAAAATTCTGAGGCCTTTTCTATCTAAAGATGTCTCCATTGATGGTTTAACAGGTATTGAAGACTTTGCTGAAAAACACTTTTCCTCTATATTTTGAAAGAGTTGTTTCATTGTCTTACTAACTTCAGAGTTACAGTTAAGAATTCTGATTCTGAGTGTTTTAGCCAGTCTCTCTGTTTTGAGCCCTTCCTCCTCACCCTCACTCTCCATGGCATTTGATGCTGCCAAATCCTGAGCTTTCCCAGTGTTCTCTGGAGCAAATCAGCTCCATCTCACTGATATCTCTTTCCTTATACAATTAGGTTTGACTTTCCTAGGTTTAGGTTTCATCTTGTTGAATTAATGACCATTTTTCCATCCAGGCGTGGCCATGAAATTATTTAACCTCAAAGAGGTCAAGAGCACAGAGCAGATACTGATTGTAAATAATCAGTAGGGTCCTATCAGTGGAATGGTGAGTACCAGTTGAATATCTGCTCTGCCACCATCCAATTTCTGTTCTCTAACACTTTGGCAACATCTCTTGTTTACTGTTGTCTTCTTTCCCATTCTTCTTGTCTTCAGTCATGCATGGCTTTTTGTATTCGTTTATCATTTGGCAGTGTTTCACCATGAGTAAAAATAAATGTGTACACTTAGCAAAAAAGTCTACAAGATGCTCAATCATATTTAATACTTATCCCAACTTCATGGAAAGGTATTATTAGCTCTATCTGACATAAGGACATTGAGACACATGTGCTTAAAACTCTTGCTCAAGGTTCGGTAGGCGATTAGTGTGAAGCAAAATTCAAACCAGTTGATCTGGTTTCAAAGTCGGTGCCCTTGCCACCCAAAGGGCAAGCGGTCATCAAAGTCCACATTAATGTTTTCCCAACTTTCAGTTACCTACATGTTTTTCAACGTAAGTTGTCCACATGTAACTGAAAAAAAAAAGTACTAGATGAAGGTCATTGTTAAAAATGTGGATCCCTGGGCTCCAATCTAGACCTACTGAATGACACCCTCAAAGAGGATGGAGATGGGGATTTGCATTTCAAACTAGATCCTCAGAAGATCATAATTTATAGATATTTTGAGAAGCATTGCTCTAATTTAATCTATGCTTCCCCAAAGCAATAATGTATTGCTTACTAATTTGAATCACTGTTGCTATTAGATAATGTTGTATTAGGTCTTGATGTGTCCCAGATATTATAAGTAATAGTAGGAACGAGTGTCTTTGATAATTTAGGGGCACTAAGGAGAACTAAATGTTCAGAGTAACCCTTCCCAGTGTAGAACATCTAGCAATGCTGGATAAGCTACAAAAAGCAAATTTCTAAAAGCCAGACTGGGGCAAAGTAAGGTAAATAATAAGAGGCACAGAGAGGACTAGAAAATTAACCTAAAAGATAACCAATTGAATATCTGTTCTGCCTCCAACCAATTTCTGTTCTCTAACATTTGGTGACATCTCCTATTTACTGAGATGTTTGTGCTGATCCATGATGGCTGGGACATTCCAGGGACCCAGAGGACAAAGCCAGAAGCCTGAGTAGGTAGACATCAGGCTGAACCTCCATATATAGTCAGGCTGATGAAGACACCTCAGTGTAGGTCCAGAGTACCCACCACAGTAATGTTAGTGTAAATATGTAAGAAGAAAAAAAAACCGGGCACGGTGGTTCAGCACTTTGGGAGGTGGAAGCGAGAGGATTGCCTGAGCAAGTTAGTGAGACATCATCTCTACAGTAAATCAAAGAAAAACAATCAGCCAGATGTAGTGACACATATCTGTGGTTCCAGCTACTTGGAAGGCTGAGGTAAAAGAATCGCCTGAGCCCAGCAGGTCAAGGCTGTGGTAACCGTAAGCATACCACTATACTCCAGCCTGGGCTATACAGACTGAGACTCCAACTCAAAAAAATAAAAGTATAGGCTCTGACAAAAATCTCCTTCAATTTAATCATTTTTAAGTATGCAATTCAGTGACATTAAACCAATTCACATTGTCATGCAACTGTCACCACCATCCATATCCAAAATTTTTCATCTTCCCAAGCTGAAATTCTGTACCCATTAAACACTAATTTTCAGTTCTTCTCTCTCCCAACAACCTGGAAATCACCTATTTACTTTATTTTCTTTTTATTGAGATGGAGTCTCACTATGTTGCTCTGGCTGGTTTTGTATTCATTTATCCACCAACATATGTTAATATTATGGCTATTTCTACCTTTGGATTACAGTGAATAATGCTGCTAAGTACGTTGGTAAGCAAATATCTGAATCCCTGCTTTCAACTGTTTGTATAGTAATTTTATGCTTAATTTTTCAAGAAATGACGTATTATTTTCCACAGGGGCTACACAATTATACATTTCCACCAGCAATGTACAAGACTTCCAATTTCTCCATATCTTCACCAACACTTGTTTTCCAGTTTTTTGATACTAGCCATCCTAATTGGTATGAAATGGTATCTCATTGTGATTTTGATTTGTATTTCCCTAATAATTAGTGATGTTGAGCATCTTTTCATGTGTTTTTATTGACCACTTGTGTATTTTCTTTGGAGAAATATATATATTGAAGTCCTTTGCCCATTTTAAAATTATATTATTTGGCTTTTTGTTGTTGAGTTGTAGGGGTTCTTTATATATTCTGGGTAATAATCCCTCATCAGATATGTGATCTATGAATATTTTCTTCCATTCTGTAGGTTGCCTTTTTACTCTTTTGATACTGTCCTTTGACGCACAAAAGTTTTTAATTGGATTATAATCTTGACTCCAACATTTACTCACTGTGACCTTGGACCAGTTATTTAACCTCTCAAGGTGTCAGTGGTGTCCTCCTCTGAGGATATCTATCTCATGATGTTGATATAAAGATTAAATAATTCTTGGTAAGGATGCCAATAACATTAAATGGGGGAAAGGACAATCTTTTCAGCAAGTTGTATTGGGAAAACTGGATATACACATACAAAAGAATGAAGTTGGACCTTTACCTTCTACCACATACAAAAATTTATTTATAATGGGTCAAGGACCTAAATATACGAGCTAAATCTATAAAAACTGTTAAAAGAAAACATGGGGAAAAATCTTTATCACACTGGATTTAGCAATGATTTTCTGGATATGACACCAAAAGTACAGGCAATAAAAGTAAAAATAAATAAATAAAACTACAGCAACATTAAAACTTCTTAATGCATCCAAGGACATGATCAACAGACTTGTACAGAGCTAACAGAATGGGAGAAATTATTTGAAAGTCATATATTTGATAAATCATATATTTGACTTATATCTGGAATATATAAAGAATTATAATTCAATAACAACAAAAAACAGATAACTCAAATTAAAAATGGACAAAGGACATTAATAGACATTTCTCCAAAGAAGATATATAAAAACCCAACAGCACATGAAATTATACTCAGCATCACTTGTCATTAGAGAAATACAAATCAAACCTACAATCAAGTATCACTTCACACCCATTGGGATGGCTATGGTGTTATTAATAAAAAATAAATATTTGGTCTTTGCCCTGGTTCCTGGAACAAAGTTCCTAAACTATTGGAATTTACTGTCTTGTACGCTAATGAGAAGAAGACTCAAGACAGGAATCCTTAGATAGCTTCACGATGGGGGTTGGTCACTCAGGGAAACCAACTAGGTGATTACAGGGTTAGAACTTCAGGTGTTCCCCACTACCTCCATCCCCAACTTTCTCCTTAATCTCTGAAGTAAGGAGAGAGACCTGAGATTAAGTTCAATTACCAATAAACAATAATTTAACCAACCATCCTACATAATAAAATTTCAATATAACTCCTAAATGATGGAGTTCAGAGAACTTCTCTGTTGGTGAACACATGAGGTGCTGCATAGACAAAGAAGGAATGTGGAGGCTCTGTACCAACATGCCCCATCCCCTTACCTTGTTTTATGCATCTCTTCCATTTGGTTGCTCCTGAGTTGTAGGAATACTAGTAAATGCTAAGTAGTGTTTTTCAAAGTTCTCTGAGTCATTCCAGTGAATGATCAAGCCTGAGAGGGGGGTTGTGAAAACTCAAAATGGATAGCTGATCAGTCAGAATCATGGGTGACTCCTGGAACTTTCAACCTGGCGTCTAAGGTGGGGACAGTCTTATGGGGCTTTGCCCTTAACCTATCAGTACTGTGCTAACTCTGGGATATAGTATCAGAAGTTAACTGAATTTCTAGACACACAGTTGGTCAGAGAATTGGCTTTTGGTGCAAGAAAAAGACTCGGTGTACTTAATATTGGGGGAAAAACAACTCAGCCACCATTGGAAAGAAAACAAAAAGACAAACAGAAAATAACAAGTGTTGGTGAGGATGTGGAGAAATTGGAACTCTTGTGTATTGCTGGTAGAAATGTAAAACGATGTAGCTGTTATGGAAAACAGTTTAATAATTCTTCAAAAAAATTAAACATTGAATTACCATATGATCCAGCAATTCTACATCTGGGTGTATATCCAAAAGAATCTAATGTAGGATCTCATTGAGATATGTACACTCCCATGTTTATAGCAGCACTACTCACAATGGCCAAGTGCATAAAGCAACCTAACTGTCCATTGATGAATGAATGACTTTTTAAAATGTTGTGTGTACATATACATATGTGTGTATACCTGAAATAATCCAATCAAAAAGGACAAACACTATATGATTCTACTTATATGAGGTACAGAGTAGTCAAATTCACAGCAACAGAAAGAATAGTAGTTGCAAGGGGCTAGAAGGAGAAATGGAGGAGTTAGTGGCTATAGAGCTTTGGTTTTAAAAGATGAAACATTTCTAGTGATTGGTTGCACAAGAGTGTGAATGTACTTAACATCACTTAACTGTACTCTTAGAAATGGTTAAGATGAACAATTTTATGTCACATATTTGTTTACCGCAAGAAAAGAAAAATGATTAAATGATTGAGCGCACATCAAATATCTTCACCAGAGCCTCACACACAGCAAGGCTTCAGCAAATGTCAGTTGGCATTACATACACCAGTGCTCTGATGGCAGATTCCAAGCAGACCAGTTTGGAGCTAATCTTTCAATACCCACATCATACCCATTCTAGTTTTAATACTTAGAAATACAAATAGTGGTCTTGAGTTCTTGCAGAAACATTGGCAACATATTTCTTTAACATTCTAGTATACGTTAAATCTAAATAGTATATGGATTTGCACCTACTTCTGCATAGATTTGCAATTCCACATATTGATTTCAAGTCCCAGCTTATTCCAGCTGGATCTTGTTGCCCTTCTTGCCCTCTGTTTTCATACCCTATTGCTGACACATCACCACCAACTGTATAGACACCATTTCTGGATGGTTCCTAGCCCATCCAGAACTCACAATCATTCACTAGACCTGCTGCTGCTATTTCTTACCAGCTTTGCTTTCTTAACGCTTTCAGACACATGCTTTTCCAAATCTGTATAACTTCTGCATAAAATCAACAAACAGCTGTTGGTTTTAATAGTCACCAAACCCTCCTGGACTCAAGGAAACAGTCAAATTCCATGAAAGCAAATTGCACTTAAAAATTATTTTAAAACAAGGTGGGGAGAGAGCCTCTTGCTTCACATGAATTGTCTTCCAGAATGGGTCATGAAACTTAAGCTAAGTGCTAGAACTTTAGCACCACATACGTGTCTTGCCTTATATCCATTAATTATTCACCAGTGTCACAGGCTAGAAAGGATCGCCCAAAAATGAAAAGTGGTGTAGGAATCTGGGTCATCCCTTTTTCTTTTTCAAGTTTCCTCTACTCTTAGGCCACATTTTCAATACATGGAAATTAAGTTAAAGTTACTCATGAATGACTATCCTCTTTTTATTCATATAACTTTCAGCAATCATTGCTTGTGACTGTTATCTAATGATTCCTCAGAATCACTTGGTTTTTTAAAAGTGAAGTCAAGACAACACTTTTCTTATAATGTTATTGTAATAACCATGAGCAGAAAGCCCATAGAAAGTTCCTGGTTACTCTAATAATTTAGAAAGAATTTTTTTCTTGTATTACTCCAGACTTGATATTTAAATATTTTTCCCCAGAGATGCAGACACCAAAGTTTAAGTTAATAAAAGAGGGTACTATATTGCCGAGTGAAAACACAACACAAAAGCAACAGAACTGACTTTCATGTCTTTTAGTAATGGATGACTTGAAAAAGCAAAAGTCCAATCTACAGGAAACATGGTTCTGCTTGGATTTGCTTGAACAAGAAGTTCCAATTGGAAAGCATTCACTAGGAGGATGAGAACATCTGGACTAAGCAATGGTAGAATAGAAACAGATGGGGTCTTCTTGGAAGAGGAGCTGTAGCTTTTCTGCTGACAACTACATGTCCAATGCTTTTAAAATTTGTTTTCCATCTAATCAGCTTCAAAAAATATTTTATAGTTCAAGAGTTCTCCAAATAAATTGAACATTGGTATCATGGGATACTGTAGCAATGAAATGTCAATAAAAATGCCAATAAATATTACACCATTGACTTTTTGCCAGAAATATTTCATTACATTTTAAATAAAGGCTAGTGTTTAATCTACTGTCTCCCTCCCTTCTCCTCCTACCCCCATCAAATAAAAGAAAAACAACTACAACATAGTTTATGTAGATAATATGCAAAGTTTGGAACCTAGACTGCCTAAGTTCAAATCCTGGCTCAGCTGTTCACTAACTGTGCCCTTAGGCAAACAAGTTATTTAACTTCTGTGTACCTCACTTTCTTCATCTGTAAATGAGAATAATAGCTTATAGAGTTGATGTGAGAGTTGATGTGTTAATTCAATGCATGTAAGCACTATTTAGCACAAAGCAGGCACTCAGTAAATGTTAGCAGACCTTTCTTCAGCCTACTCCTTTAGAGATTATGAAATTGTTAACTATATTTTCAGTGCCCAGTATGATAGGAAGTCAAGGATTGCTTCAATGAAGCAATGGAAAGGACATGGGATTGGGATCAGTGGGGCATGAGTTCCTCCCTTGCTGCAATAACTGTTGGATAGCCTTGAGTAAGTCCTTACTCTCTGAACCTCTCATGGAAGTGCCAGTTCCATGAGGTGCCGTGCATCTATGCACCAGCTGGTGCATAGTATACACACAATAAGTGGTTCTTAACTATTGAAAAAAATGCGTATCGGTAAAGTCCTCTGGAAAGTTACTTTTAAAAAGTCTTCCAAAAGTTGTAGCAACAAACAAAACTCTTAAGATAAATTAAATAAAGAAACACGCCTCTGAGTTCTGAAAGCTTGGTTAGACGAACTTTGAAGACTAAATTCTATTAATAACTTTAGGCCAATTTGACACCAAAGGTCTCCCTTTCTAGTTTCCACTTCTTCTAAGCTAGGAGAAAATTTCAGGAGCTTCATAGTTTGTGTAAATGAGTGAAGCAATATAGCAGGGAGTATTAGAAAGTATGGAAAACTGGACGGGGTGTGGTAGCTCACACTTGCAATCCCCGTACTTTGGGAGGCGGAGGCGGGAGGATTGCTTGAACCCAGGAGTTTGAGACCAGTCTAAGCAACATAGAGAGACCTTGTATCTACAAAAAAAACCCAAAAACATCAGCAGGACAGGGTGGTGCACACCATGTGGCCCCAGCTACTCAGGAGGCTGAGGTAGAAGGATGATCAGTGCCCAGAAGATCAAGGCTGCAGTGAGCTGTCATCATGCCACTGCACTCCAGCCTAGGTGCCAGAGTGAGACCTTTACTAAAAAAACAAACAAACACAAACACTATGGAAAACTGGGTTGGATAGCTCTATCACAAAAGAAATTCAAATTGAAATTTTGTGTTCAAAGCTCATCCATAGGCAGAGACAGTGCTCAGGCAACCAGACAGCAGCTTCTGTTTTTTTAAATGTTGGTATACCTAAATGAAAACTACATTAACTGGTATCCAACCTTTTTTTATTTGCTGTTTTAAGCAGTTATTTGCTAAACTTTTCTTGCTAAATTCCTAGATATTTATTCAGAATTGGCTTGCTCCTGCTTCACTATCGAGCAACTATGCTGACCCCATACCTATCTTGCAACTGTAAGCAGAAAGGTGCTATTAAGGGATCTGGTTTGCTGCTCCTAGGAGCTCATTCAGGCTATATATGGTGGAGAAACTCAAGTCATGGAACATTCATTCAGCAGGTATTTATAAGCACCTACATTGCGTGTAATGAATTATCCCAGAGGCATCTAGGGGAACTTTCCATTTTTCAGCTCTATTTTATTAAAAGGATTTGGATTTAGCAAATCAAGACATTACTTTCCTTTTCTATTCCTTTGAATAAACTGGTGCCTTCTATTTACCAGGAGCAAAATATTGTTTCCTTGCTACGAATAACTAAATCACAGAAAATCTGCTTCTAATATTGTCAATTCTGAACTTGCAAAGTTGTTCTGAACCCATTTCAAGTCATTTCAGCCAGCATGTGTGAAGTACCAGGTACTCTACTCAACCCTACACTGAGGATCAAAAGGTTTTTTGCCCTTGTGGAGTTTATGAACTAAAATAACCACCTATGACTCTGATACACGATAAAAGGAATACACAGAATTGTAATTGCATGACAAGGAGAGATGAAATACGCAGAGCCAATTTTAGAATAGTAAAGCTTATAAATTGGCTGTTATAATAAAGTCACAACTGTTAGTTTCACTTTATTGCTTGATCTCGTAAGTTGAGGAAACTGATGTTTGAAGGGCTAAATATCCCCACAAAGCCCACAGAGGCCAACAGACAAGAACTCAGGCTTCTGGGTGGCAAGTCATGCTCTACCACTGCACTTGGATGATATCTGCTTTTCTGCATTGAGTAACAATTCGCCGATGCTGGGTCACACAGAAAGTGCTTTATGGACAAGTTAAATGAGAATCTCATCTTAAATGTGAGATGATGATGAAGAGTATTATTATTATTGTTCAATTTAATAAATTGGAGTAAAAATTATGTGCCGGTCACTACCCTAGCATTCTGGTAATGAAGATGATTAGAATGTCATTTATTCCCACCTGGGGCTCACAGGTTCTTGAGGAAGACAGACACATGAAAAGCAATTACTGCAATGCAATTGAAATTGCAAAGGAGGTACTTAATGGTAGGAGAGGACAAAGAGGAAGCTTCTGTCTCTGCCTGGGAATATCAAGGAAGACCTGGGTAGGAGCTCACCAGATGGACAAATCATGGAAAGGAATTCATGTATTGGAAGCAGCATGTACAGAGTATAGACGTTAAAAAAGAATGTGGCTTCTTTAAGAAACTGCAAGTAGTATACCAAGTGCAAGAAATTTGTATCAGGGTAAAAGATGTGACAAATCTTGAAGGATCTTCCATATGCGTACTATGCCAAGAATTTTGGATGATTTCTGCCAATAGTTGAGAGTCATCAGAAAAAGGAAACTCTTTAAGAGCAGTGGCATGGTTATATTTCCATTTTTACAAGAATTCTCTGGCTGCCATCTGTGGGATGAATTAGAAGAAGATAAGATAGAAGCAAGGGGATTTTAGAAAATTAATGAAACAGTAAAAGCAATAAATGATAAGGTAGTACAGTGGGAATAGAGCAAGCGGGCATAACACTGACACAGTCCAATGACCTATTGATGCAGACAACTGGTGGAAAAAAGGAGTTCAAGGTGACTCCTAAGTCTCTGACTCAAGGAATCAGTTGCATGTTGATGCTTCACCTGAATAGAGCAGGTGAAAAAAAGATGTGCTGGGATCCAAGATGCGATAAGCATTGTGAAGATGGAAGGAGGAGAGTCAACAGTTGGAAATATATGTCTGAGAATTTTCATTTTGTGGATGGGAGTGAAGCCCCAAGTGTGTATAAGCTTTCCTGGAAGAGTATGTAGAGTAAGAAGGGAAAAGTAACAAGAGCAATACTAGAAAGAGCCAATTTTTAAGAGTACAAAGAAGAAAGGAAGCTGATAAAGGAAAATAAGAAATTTTGAAAGTAGGAGGAGACCCAGGAGACAATGTGGTCACAAAAGTACAGGGAAGCAAGTGCCAGATGTCTTTGAGAGGTCAAGGAGAACATAGAAAAGGACGCAATGAAATGTTGGAATATCTGGAAATCAGAAAGTCAGTAAATATGCATTAAACATTGATTAGGTGCATAACTTGTTCAAGGCACTGGAGGTAAATCAGTGAACTAAATAGGAAATAAAAATTCCTGCCCTCTAGTGTTACATTCTAGTGGGAGACACAGACAATAAACAAATATGAATGTGAAAATTTAATGTATTGAGTAAGTGCTCTGAAGAAAAATCAAGTAGGGAGGATGTGGAGTTGGGGTTGGGAGAGGTGTGAATGCAATATAAAAGAGAGTGATGATATGGTTTTAGTGGGCAAGTGCAAAGGTCTTGAAATTAGAGTGATTTTACTAGAACACACTTCGATTTAGGAATGGCAAAAGCTAGACTGCAGTTGGAAAAGAAGAAAATTACTAGCAAAAGATGAAGAAAGGGAGTAAATAACTTCTTCAAGAAGCCTGACGCTAAAGGGAAGATATGAGCTTCTAAGCTCAGGTAAAAGAAGTAGGGAAAATTTAGACAAAGCAGGGCTTAGAGACAGAGAGTTTGCAGGTTGGAGGCCAGAAGCAAGGCTGTGAAGTCATACAACTTCAAGGGGTGCCATTCTCTCTTTTCGTCTGTGGGGATGCTGTTCCCTGGAGTTGTGAAACAGTGTTCCCAACTCACTTCACTCCACTAACTCCATTTTTGCTATGAATTAAGAAGCAAGAACATCTATTCAGTAGAGCAAGTATAGGTAGTTTTGACTGTTCGGGACACTGACAATAAACAAATAAATGTGGAAAATTTATCAAAAGACGATGTCACAAATGGAAAGAGAAGTTGGATCTAGGAACAAGTGAATGGGTGGTTAAGTGGCACTGGGAGCTCAGAGGAGGGTCAGAACATGCACGAGACCCTTTACTCACATTATCTCAGTTAATGTTACCGAGTTATGCAACAGAATATTATTCTTTGTAAAAGAAAACTGAAGTCCACAGCAGTGAAGTAACATGTACATGCTCAAGCAACTGGGAGGTGGTAGAGCCAAGATTCCAAAGACAATGAACTTGCCCTTACAACAGGCTGCTTAACATACAAAAAGAAATAGGATATATGATTCCTGCTTTGAGATCTCACACACACTATTGGGGGAAAAAAAGCATGCAAATAACTATAAAATAATGAGTTGAATAGGAATCTGACTTATGAGTGAAGTACTATGGGAATATTGGTTTGTAAATTTTCCCAGGCGGCTGTATATTTACGATAGCTGGGAAGGGAAAACAGGAATGATAAAAACAAAATAGTAATAAATGTTCATGATGATACAATGAGCATCCTTCACTGCCCTCTTATTTTTAAAATAAGTATCCATTATTTTACCACTTAGAATGAACAATATATTAAGTTTATATGTGGTTGGTTATTATAAGTCTTATTTGCAGATTTTTCTGTGTAGAGAGTTTAAGACTCATCCATTTAAAATGAAGTGCTTCAAGATACCATTACTTCTACATGTTGTGTAAGAAATGGGGGAAATAAGAATACAAATGCATAGATAGATAGTTATCTTCTCCTAAAGAAACACTGGAAGGTCAAATAAAAAACCTCTGGAGTAGGAGTGTGGGGAATGGGGTAGATGAGAGGGATAGAAGCAAGACTTTTCAGAAAAGTCTTTTATATCTTTTTATAAATATTTTATTTGTGATCCACGTAAATATTTTACATATTTAAAGAAAAAAAAAAACAAGCAAAGACTGAAAATAAAAACAAACTGAAACAAATTATCCAAACTCTGTATCAAATTGGTATGACAACCACACAGAGACAAGAATGTTGAATGAATTTTTTAACACAGCGCTCTGATTATACATTTAGTGCCATATATTCTAAGGACAAAGAAAATTTCAAAGACATATTAAACTTCGTCCTATATTTTTATTTTTAGTGGTAACAATAGCATTTTGATTTTGAGACCTTTGTGTGTACATTGTAGGTTAAAGAAAATATTTTGATACCATTAGGAGCCAAGTATTTAGTGTGAGGAAAACAGTGTACAAATATAAAATTATAGAAGCTAAGAGAACATGTAGTGTTAAAATCTGAATTTCGCTATGCTTCAAAAGATAGAATCAATAGAGCTAAAAAGCAACATACTGAATGAGAGAAGATATTGCAAAGTAGTGAGCATTATTTCAAGTAATCCTAGTAAGCAAAGAGGCAGATGCAGAGAAAAAGACACACAGAGAAAAGAAGAAAGGAAAAAGGAAGGGAGGGACGGAGAGAAGGGGGTAGGTTTATATCAAAAAAAATATATAGCACTCTTATAACTCAACAACAAAAAACAAATAACCCAACTTTTTAAATGAGCAAAAGATATGAATAGATATTTTCCCAAAGAAGATATACAAATGCCCAACAAGCATATGAAAAGATGCGCAGCATCACTAATCATTAGGGAAATGCAAATCAAAAACCGTATGTCGTATCACTTCACACCCATTAGGATGGCTGCTATTGGGAGGGGGGTAAGCCAGCACAATGTAGTACACCTGAAGTCCCAGCTACTCCAGAGGCTGAGGAGGGAGGTTCACCAAGAATTTGAGACCAGTCTGCAACATAGTGAGGCCTTGTCTCTAAAAAATAAAGAAATAAAAAGAAAGTAACAAGTGTTGATGAGAGTGTGGAGAAATTGAAATCTCTGTGTACTGTAGGTGGGAATGTACACTGGTGCACCTGCTATGGTGGCTCCTCGTAAAACTAAAAATAGAAACAATCATACAATTCAACAAATTCCTCTTCTAATATATATCTAAGAGAACTGAACACACAAGACCTGTGTACATTCATGTTCATGGCACAATTATTTACAGTAGCCAAGAGGTGAAAGCAATCCAAATGTCTGTCGATGGATGCGTGAATAAGCAACATGTGGCATATCTCAACATGCAACATGTGTGTTGTAAATAATACAATGGAATATGAGTCATCCTTAAAAATAAAGGAAATTCTGTCACATGGTACAACATAGGTGAGCCTTGAGGACATCACGCTAAAGGAAATATACCAGTCACTAAAAGACTTATACTATGTGATTCCACTCATGTGAGGTAACTAAAGTAGTCAAATTCATAGAAACAGAAAGCCAGAATGATGGTTGCCAGAAGCTGGGGAGTTGAGGGTGGGGAGTGGGAAGGAAAATCGGGAGTTATTGTCTAAGGGATATAGAGTTTGTTTTGTAATATGACAAAAATTTTGGAGATTGGTGGCACAACAATGTAAATATACTTAACACTACTGATCTCCACACTCAAAAATAGCAAATTTCATGTTTTTTTACTGCAATAATAAAATAATATTTAAAAATTACTTTGCTGAAGAGTGAGATATCTTTACTTCTAAGGTTATTTGCTATCTAACCACCCTTAAAAAGATAGTCTAGAAAAAAAAGAGGGGCAGTCAGTGCCTGAATCATGAGTTGTACAGAGAAGCAAGAGTCAGTGGAGAATTGTCTCCCACTACAAATACCTTGCAGTGGTGAGATCTGGCAATTGCCATCTTAATGAAGTGTCCAAACCCAGCATTGCATCATATCAGGAGGACAACTGTGCCTCCTGATATGATGCAACATGGGTATATTACTCCCCATACGTGTTCCTACCACAAGTTTTCACATTTAGTCTATGCAAGTGTTTAGCTATAACTCATAAGTTACAGGAAATACAAGGAACAAAGGAGCAAGTTAACACCACCAGGAAGCAATCAGACAAATCTGGCACAGTCGATTTAAAAAGTCAATGGCCAGGAGTAGTGACTCACACCTGTAATCCTAGCATTTTCAGAGGTTGAGGCAGGGAGGGTTTAATGAGCCTACGAGTTCAAGACTAGGCTAGACTTTGTCTCTACAAAAAATTAAAAATTTAGCCAGACATGGTAGTGTATGCCTGTAGTCCCACCTACTTGGGAAGCTGAGGCAGAAGGATCACATGAGCCCTGGAGGTCGAGGATGCGGTAAGCTGTGGTTGTGCCACTGCACTTCAGCCTGGATGGCAGAGTGTGACCCCAACTTAAAAGAAGTCAGTGTCATTTTTTTTTAAGGATACATATGGGGATGTTCTAGAATTTTAAAAAGACATAATGAAGTGCAGTGTATGAATCTTGAATGGATTCTGAATAAAAGAGGGGCTATAAAAGACATTTTGTGGATAATTGGGGAAATCTGAACATGGGCTGGATGTTGGATTATTTTGGGAACTGCTTTCTCAGGCGTAATAATATTATGGATTTTGTAGAAGAACACCCTTATTCTTAAAAGAAACACTCTGAAGTGGCATGTATGTCTGAAACATATCTATAAATTATTCAACAACACGCATGCAGTAGATTGAACTACACAAAATTATTTCTATTCAACCACTTTTACTACCGTTTCATATGGTTCAAGCTAATAAACAAAGACAACAAGTATAGCAGGCCGAGCGTGGTACCTTACATCTGTAATCCCAGCACTTTGGGAGGTGGAGGTAAGAAGACAACCTGAGGTTCAGGGTTTGAGACCAGCCTGGGAAACTTGATAAGACCTCATCTCTACAATAAATCAAAAACTTAGCTGGGTATGGTGGCATGCCTGTGGTTACTTGGAAGGCTGAGGTGGGAGGATTTCCTGAGCCCAGCAGGTTGAGGCAGCAGTGGCCATGAGTGTGCCACTGCACTCCAGCCTGGGCAACAGAGTGAGACACCAACTCAAAAAAAAAGTATAGTAAATATTAATGTATTAGTGGCTATTTCACCCTAGTGATGAATATACAAATGTTATTGTCAAATCCTTTCAACTTTTCTGGTTATTTGGAAATTTTGTTAGTAAAATTTTGAACAAATAAAGTGAGAGAAAACATAAAAGTTTGACATAAAAATTCACTGAAAAGAAATGAATCCTGCCTTTGTCACCTAGAAGATATATGACAGCAATGATGCCAAGAGAAAGTTCTTGGGGCAGGAGATGGGGGTTGGGGGTGGGTCACTGGTGATGCTTTATTCCATCCATATTCTTCATTGAGCCTTCACCCATGTCATCGCCAATAGACATAGCCCTACCTCAAACAGCACGCTTCAGCACAAGCCTCCCAAGCATTAGATTTTGGCTCCTAAGGCCCACTCACCAGAGGCTATGTGGCCTGGACGAGGTCCTTAATTTCTCCAAGGACTTAGTATTATCAAGTGGATCTGAAGAATGAAGAGCAAAGAGGAGTTTAGGATGACTTCCAGATTTCTGATCAGAGTGACACCTTGGGAAGAGGAGGCGTAAGCATCCCTAGGAGTCCTGGAGTTATTTCAGGCCAAAAGACTAAAGGAGGAAAGAGAAACCTTCTCTTTAGCAGTGGTATGGGGACTCAGAGCCATCTAATTTTAATATTGACCAAATGGAACTTCTTTTTGTATCCGAAGTTGATGAAGGATAAATGGAGTAATTATGTCTATTTTTCGAATGTTCAATAATAGATATACATCACTTTATTTATTTATGTATTTTATATATTTATTTTGAGTTGGAGTTTCACTCTGTCGCCCAGGCTGGAGTGCAGTGGGATGCTCATGGCCACTCCAGTGTCAACCTGCTGGGCTCAGGTGATCCTTCCACCTCAGTCTTCCAAGTAGCTGGAACTACAGGTGCATGCTACCACGCCTGGCTAATTTTTTGATTTATTGTAGAGATGAGGTCTCGCCAAGTAGCCCAGGCTGTTCTTGAACCTGTGGGCTCAAGCAATCCCTTCACCTTGGCCTTCCAAAGTGCTGGGATTACAGGCTTGAGCCACACACCTCACCATATTACTTCATTTTTGAGGAAAAATTATTTTTAAAATGGTTCTATGGTATAAAACTCAGAAACAACAAAGATTTTGCATGAGATGTATTCTTAATTATGAATATTATATAATTATGAGCTCAATATTGTTTTTAAGTTCATACATTTGAACTTATACAATAAGCTTATATCAATCAATTTATAGTAATAAAATGCCCCTTGATGTGCTTTGGCAGTAGTTGAGGAGTAACTGGCTTTTAAAAGCAGCAATGGGCTGGGCTCGGTGGCTCAGCCTGTAATCCCAGCACTTTGGGAGGCTGAGGTGAGTGGATTGCCTGAGCCTGTGGGTTCAAGACCCGCCCGGGCAATTTGGTGAGACCTTGTCTCTACAATAAATCAAAAATTAGCTGGGTGTGGTAGTGCCTGCCTGTAGTTCCAGCTACTTGGAAGGCTGAGGTGGAAGAACCACCTGTGTCCAAGAGGTCAAGGCTGCGGTGGCTGGAAGTATGCCACTGCACTCCAGTCTGGGCAACAGAGTGAGACTCCAACTCAAAAAAAAAAAAAAAAAAAAAGCAGCAATGGCAGGATGGGGACATCCATACCAGCAGCGGATGTGGACAGTGAGAGACAACCACAGCTGGAATGACCAGAGGAACCATCAGCAGGGCAGGACAGCTGTAGTATGAACCGTCCAGGCTCCCACGGAAGGAAAAAATTGGAGTGAAAGAGGTTGGAGTTCTAGTAGCAACAGGAGCAAATTCTCCTAATAACAGCCACGAGAAGGCTCACAGGTTATCTTTCCAGGCATTAAAAGTAGATCATCTCTGACCCTCACCATAACTTTTTAAGGTAGGATTGTTGGTTTTTGCTTTGCTGAAGTTAAAAAAAAAAAAGTAAATAGTACAGGAAGATTTACACTTAGAACAAAAAGCAATTGTTCCTTGTTTTTTATTTTCCCAGCTTCAGTCCCACTTTCCCAAAGCTACAACTTTACTGTTTGTGGTTTTAAATTCCCCTGCTGATGATCTTCAACTGTGTAAATATGATTAGGCTGCTATTTTATGACATTAATGATTGACTCTTGCAATGACAGATAAAAATTCAACTTAATTCACCCGCTCAAAACACACAAGGCACACACAAAAGTTACATCACTATTTTTAGTTCTATTCTTTTTTAGCATTAATATCCCTAAACGTTTGTTTTTATTCTACCAAACATAGCGTCTCTGGGCTCCCATTTTGTTAGAGAAGGTTATTGAGATTCTACTTGTCTTGGACTCCTCACTCCTGTTTCTACTTCCAAACTTTTTAAACCCGTACTCTAATTCTTATATTTCCATGACTGATAACACTGACATTCCTTTCTGTGACTATAATCAAGTCTTCTATAGTTTGTCCTTAGGTTGAACCTAATAGACAGTAACCAATGAATGGCATTAATATTATGATGCTTATGAAAACAGTTCACAGCTGAGCCAAATAGTGTGCTGAGATTAATTTTTTCTGTAATTACAGTGTCATAACCTTGTGCTGCTCAATGCTCAAAATCATGGTTAGTATACTTTTCTTTCTTTCCTTTGTCTAGTGTTTTCCTGATGAAAGAGGACATATTTGCCATTTTACCCAATCTGTTGCTCAGAATTTTTTTTGAAGTCATTGATGTCTTAGTTTAATTTGATTCAAATCTGTAGTATGACTTTCTTGTAGATTCTTTTAAAAAAATAATGTCTAGGTACATTTCTTATTTTCATCCATTCTTTGCCTGTAGTACATCTTTCAAGTCCTTCCAACTCTTATGTTCTATAAAACTCCTGTCTTTCCTGGATCCCCTATTCTAGCTCAGATATGTACAGGTGACCAAGTCACCCACAAAGCTGACATTCTGGGTCACATTTGCTGTATCTTGAATCCTTTGGCTTCCTCATGTTGCTTTGTTGTTTTACTGATGGAGTATCTGCTCAAATAACTCAAGAAAAAACAGGCAACCTTTTGGAGTCTTTACATGCCTAACAATGCCTTCTTGTTGCCCTCACAATTAATTTGATTGAGTATAGATGTCTCAAGTTGGAAATCATTTCCCCTGACTTTGAAGCTATTATTCCATGGCTTCTTGTGTAGCTGATGAAAAAATCTAATGCCAGCATGATTCTTGTTTCTTGCAGAGGTTTGTGTTCCCTAACCCCTGGACAGCTTTTAGGGTCTTCTATATAACTTATTCTGAAACTTCCAAATAATATGTGGCCTTTTTCATTCCCCCTAATGAACACTCAGGAGGCTCTTTTTCAATGAAAGCTCACTTTTTCAGCAAGGTGTGAAAATGTTTTATCGTATTATTTCTTTGCTTTCTCCTCACTTAGTCTTCTTGCTCTTTCTGGAATTCCTATTTGTCTCTTTTTGGACCCTCTCTGGATTGATTCTGGGTGTGTGTGTGTGTGTGTGTGTGTGTGTGTGTGTTGTATGTGAAATGTATATATGGGCTTCCCCTCAGTCTTCTGGCATACAAGTCCTAAAATCCTTGGAATATTCAGAGCAATATGTGTCCTATTATAGGTTAATTAGTTGACTAGTGACTGGCAGGCCCTAGGTAGCTGCAGAATGGGTGTTGGTCACTGTAAAGATCAAGGCATGATGAGATGGTTGGGACTTTGATCCCACTTCCCAACTCCTGGGGAAAGGAAAGAGGCTGAAGGCTAAGTTGATTACCAATGGCCAATGATTTAATCAACCATGCCTATATAATGAGGGCTCCATAAAGAACCAAAAGGACTAGGATCAGAGAGAGTTTCAGGATAGTTGAGTACACAGAGGGTTCCTGGAGGATGGTAAGCCTGGAGGGCATAGAAACTCTGTGCCTCTTCCCCTATGCCTCGTGCTATGCATCTCTTCATCTTTCTCCTTTGGAATAGCCTTTATAATGAACCAGTAAACATGTTTCTCTGAGATCTGTGAGCTACTCTAGGAAATTAATCATCCTTTTTGTATAAAAATGACCCAGAAGTATACAATATCATTTTATATAGCTATATATCTAGCATAAAATGATAAATGACCAAAGTCATAAAACAGCATTTTATATATTTTGTGGGATAGGTTTATGTGGAGTAGGACTTGAGGAGGAAATATTGGTAGGAAGGGCTGGATCATCATTTGGCAGTGGTGGCTAGGGCTTGGCACATTGAATGCTCCTAGCTCTTTTGAACCCACTTAAGCAGAAGTCACAATTGGGGAGCATTGGCCTCAAAGAGCTAGGGAAGACCCTGGAGGGTGGAGTGAAAGGTGGAGACTACTGGGAAGGGAAAGCATCTCCTCAGAGACCACTCTCATATACATTCAATACTTATTAAGTGACCACTGTGTACAGAGACAGAAATTGACTCCAGATATAGCATCACCTTCAGTCAGGAAAACAGCCAAAAAAAAAAAAAAAAATGAGGATCCTTTCATTTATGGAGAACCCGAGAAATTAAAATCTCATGACATCTCATGGGAATACATCCTCTTCACAAGGGTTTAAGATTTAAAGCATCATATAGAATTATTCTAATTCAACCACAAATAAGAGGGGAGAGTCCCAAAAAACTGGAATTATCTTTGGAAGGGAGGGTCCCTTGTTGTACATTCAGAATTTGTTCTTTCAGACCAAACAGTCAACCAAAGTTTTTATCTGGAGTTTTTTTGAGAAGGTTGCATCACAATTTGTGGAAGAAACATCCTTAGTTATGGAAAACAGGTGACTGGTTTTCCACCATGATAACACCCACATCATGCTGAATGTTCAGTGGTTTTTAACTAAAAATAGCATGCCCTGTGCTCCACACTCCCTATTTACCCAGTTTTGCCCTGTGACCTTTTTTTTTGTTTCCCCAGATGAAAAAAGTCCTCAAAGGGAAACATTTGCCAAGGTGGAAGAGATAAAACAAAAAAAAAACAGCAGAAACACTAAAAGGTATCAAAATTGATGAGGTCAGAAACTGTTTTGAGTAGTGGAAAAAGTGTCTCTGGCCAGGCTCGGTGGCTCAACCTGTAATCCCAGCAGTTTGGGAGGCTGAGGTGAGTGAATTGTCTGAGACCACGGGTTCAAGACCAGCCTGGGCAACTTGATGAGCCCTCATCTCTGCAATTAAAAAAAAAAAATGGCTGGGTGCGGTAGCACGTGCCTGTAGTTCTGGCTACTTGGAAGGTTGAGGCAGAAGGAATGCCTGAGCCCACGTCAGCGCTGGGGTGTCCATGAGTGTGCCATGGCACTCCAGTTTGGGTGACAGAGTGAGATTCCAACTCAAAAAAAAAAAATAGAAAAAGAAAAGGAAAAGCATCTCTATAGGTGTATTGCATCAAATGAAGAGTACTTTAAGGGTGGCTGAAGTTTAAACATTTAAGAATAAATACACAATTTTTTATAAATAAATTCAAGTTTTGGGGGGATTCCCCCCAAACAGTTTGAGGGCTTTCAAATAGCTGGTCATTTTGTTCAACCAACTTTTATTGAGCTCCTAGTCTATGACAGCCACGAGGGCTAGGACCTAGAGACACAATGGTAAAGAATAAGTTATTTCTAATGAATTTTGACACTTATCCACCAAGTACAATGCTGAGGCATCTTCTTTCCTTCTTCACAGAGGCAAAGGCCAAAATAGCTTAACTTTGAAATATAAAGATTGACTTATGATTAGAATCCCAGAGAACAGGGCTAGGTAGATAGTGAACATGTTACATGCTGTTGTTAGCTCACTATCAACTTAGTGAAGAGAATAATTTAACAGAAAGCATTTCTATTCATAGTATTTTCCAGTTTTCACCATTCCCATAGCTGTTTTGGTCTCTGTGTGACACTGCAGTAAGTCACCGTGAAATCTGGAAGAAGCAAGTATGTACCCTCTGTCCTCAAAGGTTGGTAGGCAGGCTTGTGAACTTGGAAAAAGAACAAAGCTTCCTAGTAAGATAAACAAAGAAAATGAAGATTTAAAAGCCTGGTTTCCTCCCCTTCACATCAGCACATACCAGTTGTCAGACGGCTCTGAATAATCTACCCCTCCTCTTCCTGAAAGGTAGTTATATTATTATTAAAGCATTCCCAAAAGGTGGTATATTTTGATTTTCAACAAAAATGGCACACATGAAATGGTAATGCAACAAATATGGGAGAAACTTTTAAAACTACGGTATTTGCATTTGTGATTTTTTTCTCCCAACGAATTCCACTCTCTCCAACTGTCCTGATAAACTCTAAAAGGAAGAAGAGAAACATAATCTAAAAGGCAGGGTGGGTGTGGCAGTTAGAGAGGCCACTGTGAAAAAGGAAATTGTAGATAAGTCATTAGGGCCAAGGGCTGAAAGGAAGTACATGAGATTGGAGAGTTTCCACATGGTAACTGATGACAGACTTCCAATAAAGGAAGGTTCTTTTACTTAGTCCTGACTGTCAAACAAAGAAAGTTGCAAGGCCGGTCCTAACACCTCACCAAGCCGTAGGAAGCATCATGGAAAGCTAGTAGAGGGGTCTGTGCCCTTTTATTGCAAAAAGAGCCAGCTTTCTCCTGAAGTTTCTGCCACTGAAGAAGACTTGCCAAGGCTGTGATGACACAGTGCAGAGTACAGGACTTAGAATTAAGGTATCAGTCCATGTCCTATGCAATCCTGTTAATTATACTCCCTGAGTCTCAAATGCCTTGTCTATAAAATGTGGGAGATTTAATGAGCAAATAAAAGTGATTCTAAATTTCCAAAAAGACTTTTTTCCTCTATTGTCCTCTTTAACTCTTTCTCCTAATTAAAAAAAAAACAAAAACAAAAACAAAACTTAAACTCTACATCATAAACTGGTCTACCTGCTTTCTATATACTTAAAGTAAATTAATGCATTGTCCTAATAACACAATACATACACCAGTTTCAGGAAGACCTCCTCTGGGGTCTCTGCAGCTGGTATGGCCCAGGAACACATGACCAGCATCCTGGCAACAGGCAGTGACCTGGTAAGTATATGCTGCCCATTTTCCATCAGAGGCTTTCTCAGAAGACAATACTTTCCCTTCCGAAATGTTCACTATTTGCTCAAAACAATGAAAGATAGGTCTTCATTTGACTTACTATCTGAACAACCAGCTTCTTTTGTTATTTCTCCAAAGCAGAAATTAGTTCACATACTTTTGTTAAGTCACTTGGACTCCTTGTTGCATTAAAAAAAATTTAAGATATCACTCTGGTCTGAATGTTCTTCTGGACTATCTTGAGGTATCACCATTTCCAAGTAGCTTCATAACCTAGTTAACTTAGTCAGCTAAATATAAAACTTGATCAATACTGCCCCAGTAGGAGTTAAATTCTTAATGTATGTATTTTTTTTTATTTTTAATTTTAAGGATGCGGGGTACAATTAACAGTTAGGTATACAAATGTTCATTATGCGGGTACCCTTGTTGATGAGGTGTGCCCGTCTCTCCTGGCAGTTTCCCATTACTGCCAATTCCTTTCTTATTGTATTATGATAATTATTTTTAATTATTATTTTTTTGCACTGGGGTCATACTGTTACCCGGGCTGGATTGCAGTGACCCAATCGTGGCTCACTGCAGCCTTGACCTCTTGGGCTCAGGCAATCCTTTCACCTCAGCCTCCCAAGTAGCTGGGACAACATATGCATGCCACCACACTTGGCTTATTTTTTATTTTTATTTGATTTTTTTCTAGAGATGAGGTCTCACTATGTTGCTCAGGCTGGTCTTGAACTCTTGGCCTCAAGCACTCCTGCCTCCTCAGCCCCCCAAAGTGCTGGGATTACAGGCATGAGCCACAATGCCTAGCCTTCAAGACATTGATAACTTAATAAATTACAATTCAGAGTTCTGATACCAAGTTGCTCCAACCCTTACTAGTTGAGATTTGGGCTTCCGGTTAGAAATTGCCAATGCAGGACTCAAAGCATATTATACAAGTCACATCTTAACGTCTTTCATATCCACACGACAGACCAAGCTCCATTTTTTAATTTAAATTTTATTATCAGTTATTAGTAATCAACAAATAGAAATTTGGTAGAAAAAGAAAAAATTCGGCATAAATAACTTTTCCTTATGAAATAAAACACATGCATACACACACATCCTCCTCTGTGTGAGTCATTTTCCCCCCACATTCTGTCCTATGGTATAAAGTTCTATAAAACAACCCCAGAACAACGTGAGCAGCTGATCCCAGTTGTGTAAAGTCTCCAACTGATTCTTGGTCTAGATGACCAGTTTCTCCACACTAAGTGTACTTGTGGTTTCATCCTCTTCGTTTGACCCAAAATATCCTGGGAGGTCCAGCATCCTCTGCTCAGCCTCAGTAAGGCCAAATGACGTATTGTCATAGAAGGCAAACTCAGGGTGGGCAGGGAAGCTCTGACACTTGTCTTTTCTACATTGAGAAGGACTCAGGGGACTGACCCTCTGGTAGCTATCTTTGGGGGAAGTGGGGGAAGACTGCTTCCTTGAGACACTCCTGTGACTGGGGGACGGTCCCCTCCGAGCTCTCTGAGGCTCTGTTCTCTCAACTCCTGCCACTAATCCTGCCTGGCGATCCCCCAGGTCTGGTTTCTTCAAGGGCTGCCCCAAGGTGTAGGATTTAGGGAGAGAGCTTAATGGACCACTGGTTCCACCGGCCCCTTGGAAATGTTCCAGTTTCTCAGGAAACGGATGGGTGCCTCGACTCTGAGACTTGAATCTGTCCTCTGCCTGGTCCCAGGTCCACATCCTAGAGCTGTAGGTGGGGGCCTGCCGTGGAGTCACAGTGGACATGCTTCTCTCCCTGAATGGCCGGGGCTGCTTGGTTTCATGAAAACTAGCTGTCCTCCTGAAATGAGAATTCCTGGCATGGCCCTTCTCCATCGGGCCCCCTCTGCCGCCCACATGCTTCATCTGAGACTTGCGGATCAGGGTCTGGCTGGGGCTGACGGCACAACTGGCAGGAGACACGCTGAAATCCAGTCTGGAGGGAGGCCTTTCCCCGGCACTGACCACAGGCTGGTCTGGAAATGGGGATTTGATTCGGAACTTGTTTGCTGCAGCTTCTTCTGGGCTGTCCAAGTCTAAGGGGGGGCTGGCAGCCGCGTCGACAGCAGTGTCTGTCAGGGGACTCTGAGACACATGGTACACTTTGGTGGTTTCTGTCAGGCCTTTCTTCTTCATCTCTTTCAACTGCTGCTGGGCCAGGCGGTAGCTAAACAGAGGGGGGATTATCTTCTGGGCGTTGGACTGGAAGCTCTCGCTGCCAGAGGCATCGTCCTCGGGAGTGACTGGCACACTCCTCCTGTAGGTCAGAGGGATGCCCATTTCCCCGGGAGTCCCCACGGGCCCGTCCCCCCCATCTGAGACACTCCCATGCCGCTCGCTCAGCTCACAGATGTTCTCCTCATCTGAGTTCTTCCGGAAGCCTGGGGAGTGGATGGAGTTGTGTCGAGTGGTGGTGCTGCACTTGGGGGGGCGGCCAAACCTCTTCCACAGTGTGATGAGCACGGTGGCAACGATAATGAACAAGCACAGGGAGATCCCAGTGACAGTCACGATGTTGTTGGACTTCACCGGGCCCTGGGGCTGAAGTGGAGATGGACTGGATGGCCAGAAAACTAAAAAACAAAAACAAAAAACAAAATGGAAGAGCAAATGTATTATCCAGCATGGTTTTCTCTGTATGGCTTTAGGACCTCTGAGTGGCTTGCTCTAATTATCCTGTAGTTAAGGAAAGAAGGAAGATAAACAAGGACAGAGATCTCTGGTCTTATATTAATACATGGAACTCTGCTGGCAGCTGAGGCCAAACAAGGTCACCACCAGCCCACAGAAGTGAGCTGACCCCATAAGCCACTATCAAGGCAACTCTTATGCTCACCAGCTCCTGCTAAACTCACCTTACATTTTCTACATAAAAGCAGCATGTAGAAAATTTCAAGGTAAAAAATCCAGATTTATTGCTTCCAATACTGTAAACATGGTATCTGTAGTTAAATGTACCCATGAGAGACACACTGAAAAATTCTTACCGAGTATACAATTTGAAACAAAATTATTTAGGCAGGTTAAATTTAGGTAGCCTAAATTTGCACATCTTAGAGAAATGAATTGATGAAAATAAAGCTGTCACAATATAATACAACTCACTTCCCCCTTCTCATATCCAGAAACTGTTTTTCCTAGTTGTTAAGTCCTCTGAGTTCTCATTTTTCTATTTTCAGCTGTCCACTCCCCTCCTACTTTCCAAGTGGCATGGATTTTTTTCTTTCTCCTTCCTTCCCTCCCTCCCTCCCTTTCTTCCTCCCTCCCTCTCTCACTCCTTTCCTTTCTTCCTGAGTCGAGGTCTCACTCTGTCACCCAGAATAGAGTGCATCATCATGGTTCACCACAGCCTTAACCCCCTGGGCTCAGGCAATCTTTCCACTTTAGCCTCCTTAATAGCTGGGACTACAGGCAAGTGCTGCCATGCCTGGCTAATTATTTGTCTGTTTTTGTAGAGACTTATTTTTTGTAGGTCTTGCGATGTTTCCCAGGCTAGTCTTAAACACCTAGGCTCAAGCAATTCTCCCATCCCATCCTCTCAAAGTGCTGGGATTACAGGTGTGAGCCACCATGCCTAGCTGGATTTTTCTTCTTTTTCCCCTGCTCTCTCAAACTGGTTTGCCTGACCATCATAAAAATGTCCATCAAGATGTGGGCGCCACCTGAAGCCTCTGAGGGTACTGCCACTGAAACACCTAGTAACCTAAGACCCCATCAGTCACTAGCACCTGACCCTCCCCTCTTTCCCTACTGGTCACCTATCCTATTGCCTATCACTGCCATGTCTGTGCTTCGGCTCCTCAACCACCCTCCCACTATCCACCTTCCTTTCTACTATACCCCAGGGGTCACCTGATTACAAACTCCTCAACATCCCTAACCTTTCCACAAAACACCTCCTTCACCCCCTTGTCCTACCTGTGACCTGGCTATCCACAGGGCACGGCTTCCCCCAACCCTTCAGTGGGAGGAGTCACACCCTTTACAAGCAAATAGGGCCAACAACAGGGTGTGCTACCCAAGTACATTTGCCATTTTCAACCCACACTCCCTCACCTCCCTATAAGACTTCCACTTTGCGATGCCCGTGCCATCCACCTAGACCACCCTCTACTCCTCCCTCAACACTGTCATCTCCCATCTTCCCACCAGCGGTCAATCATTCTAGTACCTGGGTCCCAGGCTGTCTCACTAGCTCAGAGCTAGGACCATCCCAGGCAACTCTTGGTCCCTCCAACATGTCATATCCTCTCACTGCCTGCAGCTGCTCCTGTTCTGAAATCTGAAATTGCTTGGCCCACTCTGACTGTGCCTATTTCTCTCACTTATTCACTACTACAACACTAGATGATTCAACCGCACTCAGACTTCTCATTCTCCAAGCCTCCATTTTCTCCCACCTGCCAGCCACCTTCCTGCATTACTTCTGCCCCTAACTGTGATCTTATACCAGGGATCTATCACTGAAACCATTTTCCTTCCATCAACCTCTAATACTGACCTCTAACACTGAGGTATATACCTTCCCCTGCTCTGCAGCAAAAGTTCAACCCTAGATAAACCCAGATGTGAATTCTCTGCTGCTACACCCAGGCTCTGAGTACTGGTGGAGAAAATCCCACAACCATGCAAGCCAGTGTATAGTCACAGCGCCCAAACTCAGCTGCCCACACATCCTTCTGTGGGTCCTCTATAACACCTGGTCCAAATTTCACCACTCCCTCAAGCTTTCGACTCAATACACTTCCTTAGCATCCTAGTAGATCACACAAAAAAACAGAAGCCATTAGGCAAGTACACCCCCAGCTTCTTCTGCTACCTTCCCCTCCCCGACAAACTTGCCAGCAGCATCATTGACCTCTTTCTCTACACAATCAATGGAAGAAGTTTCCTCCCATAAAAGTTGAGGCTACCAGCAAATGCTCTCTAGGCCATCCTTCTCTGGGAGATCATTCCTCTGAAGCAATTATCTCAGCTTCTCCTCTGTGTAGCTCCTTTTCCTCAGCATAGGAATATGCTCAAGCTCTTCTAACTTTAAAAAGGTTCTTCTCCTAGGCCAGACGCAGTGGCTCACGCCATAATCTCAGCACTTTGGGAGGCTAAGACCAGAGGATTGTTTGAGTACAAGAGTTTGAGACCAGCCTTGGCAACATAGTGAGACCTCGTCTCTACAGAAAAATTTAAAAATTATTTGGGCATGGTGGCATGTGCCTGTAGTTCCAGCTACTTGGGAGGCTGAGGAAGAAAGATCTCCTAAGCCCAGGAGGTCAAAGCGGTGAGCTGTGATGGTGCACTCCTTTTTGGGTGACAGAGTGAGACCCCAACACAAAACAATAATAATTTTAAAAATAAAAAAATTAAAAGACTCTTTTCCAGTCTTCTCCCACTGCCACAGTCATACTTTGCTCCTTGTCTTCCTAGCCACACTTACAGAAGAGGAGTCCACATTTGCTGACTTACTGCTCACACATCTTTACTTCTGTCTCCTGCCACCTGCCCCCCAGGATTCCAATGAAACAGCTCCTGTTGAGGTCATGAATGACCTAATCGTCAAATTCAAAGGAGTTCCGACCTGCATCACTGGCTAATGCTAGATACCTCTTGTAACTCTTTCTCCCTCCAGGCTTCAATGAGAACATTCACGCAGTTTGGAGAGAAGAGCATGAATTCTGGAGGCAGGGAGATCTAGATTCCATTTCTGGCTCCACTAGCTCTACTCTTTTCACTGGATGTTCCACTACCTCTCTCTCATCATGCCCAGGGCTCATCATCTTCCCCTAGAACCTGCACTTCATCTGAAATACTGGATCTCAAGGGAGCAGCACCAAGGCCCATGCAGTTACCAGTACTAGAATTCTGGGTTTCAGCCTTCACGCCTCCCTCTCCGTTACTCACCACATCCAGAATCTTTGAACCCTCCTCTCACTGCCAACACTGCATTTTGCATATGAGTTCCTAAAAACCTCTTAACAGAAAGCCCTACTGTATGCTTACCTGTCTGACTTATATTCCATGCTACAGTCAGAACAATCTCTTGAAAATGCAGGTTCAAACCTTCAAGGTCCCTTAGGATCCAGCCTTTGTCCACCTGGCTGGCTTCATGTCTCCCACTCTCTCTTGGCATACTATCCCCCAGCCACACCAAGTTATTTTCAATGCTCCAGGCCTCTTAATGTGCCATCTTCTTCCATGACTTCATCTACTGCTCCCTTTGCTAAAACCCCCATTCTCACCCAGTTGGCCTGGGGGACACCTCAGCTCTCAAACTTCAGCTCAAATATCACCTCCTTCAAGAATGAGACATTTCTAGCATGGATTAGCACCCCTGCAAGCTTCTGTAGCAAACTGTGGATACCTCGATCACTGAAAACCCTGCATTGCACTGTGTATTAAGCCCATTTATGTGCCTTCTGAGCTATTCTATCACATTCTATCAACCCTTCAAGACAGGGACATGTCTTATAAATATATTTCCAACCATAGTCATAGTAAATTGCACAGTTGGTAGTCAATAAATATTCATTTAATTGATTCATTTTTACATTTAATTCATTTATAAAAGCAATAGCAAAATGCATGATATTCCACCAGATAGAACATAGGTGTAATAGCAGTAGGCTCCTCCTACTCTAGACCAAATAATGTAGAGCTGCATTTATACCATGGTAAAACAGCATTCTTTTAAAGCCAACCAAAACTCTGAACTCTCAACCAATTGAAAACAGTTGAATGACGAAAGACTTGTTCTCAGACACAGTTCTTCCTTCATCTGCAGAGGCTGCTGCTGACAGTGGGTAGCAGCATCACTACTACATGCTATGAACTGCCTCACTTGGCTCTGTTATCTTTTGATTCTGGTTGGCTCCCTTAAACACCACTACTGGAGAAAAGCCCAAAAGCTGCTGGTCTTGCCCATTTCTGTCTCATCCAGTCTCTCCTCTTTCCCCTGGCAGGAAGGAGACTTGCTCTATGGCCTGCAAACAGAGCTTCACATTCCTGTTTCTGAGAAGTGGAAAATGTATTGAGTAGAAAAAAGAGGGAGGGTGTGGTAGCTCAACCCTATAACCCCAACACTTTGGGAGGTGGGAAGTTGCCTGAGGTCAGTTCAAGACCAGTCTGGGCAATACAGTGAAACTCTCCCTCTACAAAAATTAAAAAATAAAATTTAGCGGGACATTGTGGTGCACACCTGCAGCCCCAGCTACTCAGGAAGCTGAGGCAGGAGGACTACTTGAGCCAGAAGGTTGAGGCTACAGTGAGCTATGATTGCACCCCTATACTTCAGCCAGAGTGACAGAGTAAAACTTTGTCTCTTTAAAAAAATAAAGAGAAAGAAAGAGAAACGCTTGAAAGAAATGACCATTTTTATCCACATAATCATTTACCTGAGGATCACTTATAGTAGAAGTAGGGGAGTCTGTAATCTGTTTTGCTAATTTACGATGTATAAATTTCCAGTTCTCACCCAGTATTAAAGAATTGGATGCCAGAATATCACATTTGTAAAATAAAAATAACTGTAAACTCCAAGTTTTTATACATCTTCTAGAAAGCTAGATTGGCCTGTATATAGAGGCAAAGTATTCAAGATGGTAGCTTAGTATGGAGTTAGATGTAGTGCCCTGCTTTCTAACCTCACGATCTTGGGCAGGCCACTCACCATATCTATACCCCAGAGTCCTCATCTGTAATGTAGAGATAAGAACAAATCTACTTTATATGTGTAGGACATGTAGGCAAATGCCTGGCATACAGTGAGCTCTCAAGGTCTGAGCCCAGCATGATACCTATCTTGTGGGAATTTTGGTGGGGTTAAAGTGAGATAATTTATTTAAAGTGCTGGTGCATCTCAGGTGATCAATAAATGGTTGATATTGTTGTTACTTCTAAAAAAACAGCAGAAGCTAGTGGCAACTGATTTTAAATCCATTTGAGTACTACTCAACTCGATGGAATGTCTGAACACAATGTGGCATCACAGAATTGAGAGGATGAGGAGTATTTTTTAATTTTTTTTTTAGTTGGAGTCTCACTCTGTTGCCCAGGCTGGAGGGCAGTGGCATGCTCTCAGCCACCGCAGCCTCGACCTACTGGGCTCCGGCGATCCTTCCGCCTCAGCCTCCTAAGTAACTGGAACTACAGGCGCGTGCTACCACGCCCAGCTAATTTTTTGATTTATTGTAGAGATGAGGTCTCGCCAAGTTGCCCAGGCAGGTCTCGAACCCACGGGCTCAGGCAATCCACTCACAGTCTCCCAAAGGCGTGGGATTACAGGCTGAGCCACTGAGCTCGGCAATGAGGAGTATTTGAAGAAAATTATACACAAGGAAGGAGGTGTTAGCCATGAAGAGGACCTATAAAGAAAAGAGTAGACAGAGAAGAGAGTCTTAGAAAACAGTATGAAATATAACTGAAGAAAGAATGGATTCCAGGTGGGGCCCAGAACCTTTGACAGGCAAACAAAGGGCTGGGAGAAGATCCTGGGGCTGAAGCTGCCATGAGAAGAAGACAGGAGAGAGAACAGCATCCTCAAGGTGCTGGAATTAAGAGAAAAGGCCCATGGTGCTGGCTGAAAAGATGAAATAGCAAGAAAAATTTTCTAAGGACACAGGTGAAGACACTCACTGAGATGTTGCCAGGTGCTTGTGTTTTCGCCTAAATGGTGCTTGGAGAGCCAAACACACAAAAGCATCTAACTCCTCTAAATCCCAAAGAAACAAGGAAATAAAGATGGTCTTTTAATCTGGAATTGGAGAGTAGAAGAGGGTAGGATGTGACAGGAGACATTATTGAAGAGTCAGGACTAGAGCAAAGGCTGGTCAACTCACTGGGACTGTGTGTCAAGAGGTGGGATGGTATGAGGAAGGGTAAGAATCATTCATTGCTGTAACCTGGTAAATGAATGAACTTCAGCTCCCTAAACTGAAGCAAACTTAACTGGGTCTATGAATCATCTACATCAAATACTCATTGAAAAGTTACTAAAGTGAGCCTTGAAAACGCTTAAAATGGGGGAAAGGCCAGCCCCCAGGTTATAGCAAGAGGAAATGTTCCTAACTCCTCCTTCTGCATAGTGGTGGTAAACTTGGGCCACTCAGGGAACAAGACAGGAAGTCTTAACCCATTTTGACAAATAATGGTCTCTGTGGTCCCCTTGGGCTTCTCTCAGATGACAGGAAGAGAAATTAAGAAAAACTGTTTTTCCACATTTTTGATGGGGAGAAGCAAAGTCAGCAGTAATAAAAACAAAAAAATTAGAAAAAAATGATCACCATCACACTCATTTTGGTATTTTAAAAAATTATTTAATATGTCTGAAGCCTTAATTTAGGCATATAGGAAGTCCCCAACAAATGAATGAGTTCCTTTCTAAGAATGTGTTTGTAAGTCCAAGTTTTTTAAGTCCAACAAAGTTAGCCTAGGTACCCAACTAACACAATCAGCAGTATAGTACTGTATGTATTTAACAGGCTATACTGACACCTGATGGAGAGAAGTAATACATAATAAAATGCAGGTGTGCAATGTTAAAGTTCATAACTTGAAGGTTCATATGTAGGGGACTTAATGTATTTCCTCATCATTTCCCTATCTTCTCCAGTGTTAAGTTCCGTAATTTTACTGGTAAGCTAGTCTGCCAGCCATTCCCAGTCTTAGACACACTAACAAATACAGGGTTAGTACAATCAACAGTAATCACAGAGCATTAATGAGTCCACTGCTGAACTCAGACTGGTGACTCTCAGGCAGGGGTAGTCTCATTATTTCTTCTGATGAACACTGAGGAGAGACTCCCGAAGGAAGCAAGAATACCTACCAGCACACTCCTCCAGGGAACACAGGGAGGTCTCCAGGGACATTCCAGGGCAGCCAGGTCTGGAGGGGGAGGAAGTGAGACACACTCGGCGACGCTCTCTGACACCATCCCCACATGTGGCGCTACACTGGCTCCATGGCTGCCACAGTCCCCAAGTTTCTGCAAGGACATAAGTCATGCTTTTAATGCTAGTTCATTTGAGGATCAGTACTTAACTGCACCCAAATGAAGCAGCAAAACCCAAATCTTAGGGCTTGAAAAGTGAATAAAAAACATTTCCAGAGATGTAAAAAGCTGGAAAGAGTGTTGTTCCTAACCTTGAAACAAACAAGCAAACCAAAAAGTTGTATAATTTACAAAGGCTTAACATTCCTAGAACCCACAAGAGAGTTGATGTCACAGGACAACCAACTGTCCTGAAGTATAAGGAAAGATAGGCTTCTCTGAAGAAAGATGGGGTGTGACACTTTTTTTTTTTTTACCCAGGGCAGGTGCCAGGCTCCATACAAGGTGGTGAGAAGAATTCATCTAAAAACGGGACAAATTTCCAAAAGCCTAGTGTGGGCTAGTATAGAATATGGAACCCCTAGGAGTCACATTCCCACAGGGAATTTATACCCACTTGTAGGCTCCTCTCCACAGATCTCACCAAATACTCACAAGAACGACAGAGAGCACATGCAAGACCAGACAAAGCCTCCCTCATGGAGAAGGCCCAAGGAGGGAAGGGTAGCACTGTGGAAAAGACAAAATCTCCCCCAGATCCTTCTCCCTATCTTCTCTAAAAAAAAAACAAAAAAGCCTCAAACAGTTAGAGGAAGGCAGCAAACTCTGTTGTCCTAAGAGCACCAGTTGAGACCAGGTGCTACTAGGAAATGGAAAAAAGAAAAACCCTTCACCCTTGGGGAAAAATCAAAAATATCCTGGGCCCAGACTTTTAGAGAGATTGTACAACTAGAGAGGGTAAGGATCATCAAGAAGACCCATTCCTGAAACCTAAGAACACAGCTCTTGCATAAGGCTGAGGCAGAATCAGTACAACAGAATACCTTCCTCCTACCCTCCAGGCTAGCAAATACCAAGTACCAAATACCAAAGTCTACTGCTGGGGGAGAGGCAGAGCAAGAGGTGAAAACCTCTCTGATGTGCATGTTCAAGTCTAAAGCTAAGGGTGGAACAGGAGCAGGGAGACAAGCCCTACAGTGATGCATGCAATGCCTTCCCATACACAACGTAACAATAGAAAATTCTGAAATCTGTGATGCACTGAGAGCAGCGATAGGAACAGAAAAAACCCAAACATGGATCAATTCCTTACTATATTAACCCAACATCCACACTAAAGGCCTAGAAAAAACAGAGGTATGCCCATTTCCAGGCATTAATATCTTCGTATTTACAGCTACAAACAAGAGATCCAGTTTTCAACCAAAAATTATAAGACACAAAGAAGCCAGGATAAAACAAACCATCAAGGAGGAATAAATCAAGAGAACCAGACTCAGACATGACTCAGATATTAGGACTATCAGAGAGAGAATTTAAAATTACTATGATTTATCTGTTAAAGATTTTAATAGAAAAGGTGAACAAGATGCACAAACAAATGAAAAATTTTATCAGAGAGTTGTAAACTACAGACTCAAATGGAAAAGTTAGAATTTTAAAAACATGATAACACAGATTAAGAAGGTTCATTAACAGGAACAGAGCTGAAGAAAAACAGTAAATTTGAATACAGGTAAACAGAAATTTCCCAAACTGAAACACAAAGAGGAAATAAAAAAAAGGGTGCATAAAACAGAATAGAAGACCAAAGAGCTGTAAGGCAATATCAAATAGTCTCTCAGACATGTAATTGGAATACTAAGAGGAAAAGAAAGAATAGGACAGAAGAAATGTTTGAAGAGACAGTAAGAACTCTACATAATTAATAGAAGATCCCAAACCACAGATTCAAGGTGCTCAGAAAACATCAAGCAGGATAAATACCAAAAAAAGAAAAAAATGTTTAAAAAGTAGACACACATACTAAAACTTCTGAAAATCAAAAACAAACAGAAAACCTTGAAGGCTGTAGCTGGTATGGTGGTGGGTAATGGGAAGTAGATATATAAAACACAGAGAAGAATAAAGATGAGAGGTACAACTGACTTCTTGTTCAAAGCATGCAAGCTAGATGATAATGTAGTGGCATCTCTAAGGTACTGAAAAATTAAAAATAAAAAACTACCAACTCAAAAATATCTTTCAAAAATAATGGAGAAATATAGACTGTTTCAGACAAACCAAAACTAAGAGAATATCAGCAGGAATCCTTCTGGTAGAAGAAATATGATATCAGACAAAAACTTGCATTTATACAAAGAAACGAAGAGTGCTGGAAATGGCACACATAAAAGTAGATACAAAATTCATTTTTTCTCATTTTTAAATGCTCTAAAATATATATGGTAATCTAAAGCAAAATTGTAGCAGTATATTGTGTGTTTGACAGCATATATAAAGTAAAATGTATAACAACCACACAAAGAATGGGAAGAATAAATTGGGAATGCCTTGTTTAGAGGTCCTTACACCACGTGTGAAGCAACATATACTTGAAGGTAGATTGAGAGTAAAGATATATATTGTGCTGGGCTCGGTGGCTCAGCCTGTAATCCCAACACTTTGGGAGCTCAAGGCGAGAGGATTGCCTGAGACCGTGGGTTCAAGATCCACCCAGGCAACTTGGCAAGACCTCGTCTCTACAATAAATAAAAAATTAGCTGGATGTGGTAGTGTGTGCCTGTAGTTCCAGCTACTTGGAAGGCTGAGGTGGAAAGAAGGTACTGCCCTCCAGCCTGGGTGACAGAGTGAGACTCCAACTCAAAAACAAACAAACAAAAATGATATACACTATAAAGTCCAGGACCACCACTAAACACATTTTAAGGTATAAACAATAAACCAATAGCATAAATTAAATCATAAAAATATTCAATTAATCTAAAGAAGACTGCAAAAAACGACAAAAAAGTAACAAAAAGCAGATTTAACAAGTGCAAACCAGCAAAATAGATCTTAATATAACCATATAATGATAATACTAAATATAAGCAATCTAAACACACCAATTAAAAAACAAATTTTCAGATTAGATTTTATAAAACATGATCCAACTATATGCTGCTTAAAAATTTCTTTACATATGAAGGCATATACAGATTAAAAATAAAAGGACAGAAGATATGTCTGTGAACATTAACTGAAAGAAAACTAACATGGCTATCTTAATATCAGACAAAATAGATTACAGAAACAGAGATATAACCAAGAATATTCCAGGGAATAATGAATGACATCACATGATGATAAAGCATTCAGTGCAAGGAGCCCTAACAATTCTAAATGAAGGAGCACATAACACCAGAACTTCAAAATGCACACACAACAGCCATTATTGATGGTGAATGGAAACTTCTCTTCCAGACAGATACAATCACTGCCAATAGAATACCCGAGTAGTTCCCAGTAAAGGTCTACCCTAAGTCTCCTCTCTGTCAGTACCCATCCAACTCCAAGACCTGCCAGATCCTGCCAACACTAGGCAGAAAACATGCTCTGCATAAAAGTCTCTCTTCATTCTTTATCAACAAAAGCTTCTAATGTAGCCAAAGGTATTCAAAGCACTACAGGACATAAAGATAATGTGTACAGCAGATGCATTCTCAGGTTAGCCAAGTGGTGCAAACTTTGGAGTGAGTAATGGAATATGAGTTCTTTATAGCAATTAAAAGTCGATGAGGATTTTTACAAGGGTAGGAGCATTACAAACCAGTATCCTGGACGAACATCAACTGAGGTGTGGTGATTATGTTCCATCTAGAGATCCAACTGAACACAATATTGGTTCTGTGCCTTCCAGATCACACCACAGCTCCTCATATGATGGAATAATAAGCTGGCTTTGTCCACAAGGCTTCAAAGCTGTTCCAACACTAAGCCCTCAGTGCTTAAAAAGTTTTGTGGATCTCTTATTAAAGTTTCTGTGAGTTAAAGTATTGTGATTTATTTTTGGAAAATCTATTGGGATTCCCACTACTGTGGAATCTCTATTGAAAATTATATCAATGGGACCAGGTGCATTGGCTCAAGACTTCAATCCCAGCACTTTGGGAGGCTGATGCAGGAGGAATGCTTGAGCCCAGGAGTTGGATATCAGCCTGGGCAATACAGTGAGATCTCGTCTCTACAAAAAAAATAAAAAAATAAAAAAATTAGCCAGGTATGGTGGCTCATGCCTGTAGTCCCAGCTACTTGGGAGGTTAAGGTGAGAGGATCGCCTGGGCCCAGGAGGTTGAGGCTGGGATGAGCCATGACTATGCCACTGCATTCCAGCCTGGATGGCAGAGTGAGACCCCCAACTCAAAAAAACAAACAAACAAACAAACAAACAAAAAGAAAGAAAGAAAATGATGTCAATGTATAGTTTATCCTTTTCTTTTGTCTCATATTTAAGACCACAAAAGGTAGAATTATAAAAGTTAAGAATACTTTTGTTATTCTTTCTGAGCTCTTCTTTTGCTTTATATAAATATATGTACTTAAATACATAAAGTCATTTGTCAAACCAAAAACAAAAATTCCATTAGTGGAGATCGGAATCAGATCAGCTTTGATAAAAGCATAAATATTTATGTCAAAAAACTCATTTTGAAAAAGTTCTTTCCCCTGAAAGTAAAATCACAGCTTGTAAGATAATTAACAATAAAAAATAAATAAACATTTAAGCTACTTTTTATGTCTCTTTATTTCTAAGTCAAATTACTCAAACAGGAAACACAGGAAATGACTCAAATAAAGCAATAATCAAATTTAAGCCAGAAAAAATTTTAAAATGGCTTAAGTAATTTGATCTGATCCCCAAGGATCTCTGCTAACAACCTTAAGGAAAATACTTGGCAAAACAGAAACTCATTAGACAACTATAGTACATGTATTAAAGAAATGGAGAGCAAGACGACCAACATTCCAAAGAGTCTTCCTTCACAAATGGAAGGCTGTTTCTTTTTGTCATGTTTAGATGTCCATGCATGTGCTCACACTATATAACAAACCAGTTTGGCGAGGCCAAATGTCTTTCAGACTATTATAGAGGATATTAATTCTGAATGATTGTCTGAAATGTAAAAAGGGAGATTTGTTTTTGCCCCCAAGACTATCTGAAGGATCACAGTCTTTGAAATAGTCACATCTGCAAGACATTTTGCTCGTGAAACCAAAGCAACTCAACAAATCATGCTCATAAGAAAGTTCTATGGACATAAAGAAGTAGGAGTAGGAGCAAAGGCACCTGGGATACATTGCTCAGATTTTCTTTGCATAGAACAAAGCTCACTTATATTGAACAAATCATGCTTATGACTGGGCCAGTGAACTCCCAAGAGGTTATGGGTCTTCCAAGAGGGATGGGTGGCACAAGATGAACCAGTGGGTTGAAGAAGAAAAACAGAACCTTTTTTGTACAACCTACAGGCTTTATATTATTGAATACATGTGTTGACAGTTGATTTTAAGGAAGGCAGTTATAGAATAGTGGTAAAAGCAAACTTTCAAACTAGGCAACATGGGTTTGTGTTCTGGCTGTACCACATTAACACCACTGATCCTAAGCACATTACTTAACCTTTCTGTGCCTCCATTTCTTCATCTATAAAATTGACAGTATAATGAACCTAACTAGAGAGGTTAAGAGGACGAAATGGGTTAATACACATAAAGGACTCAGAACAGTGCCTGGTGCAAAGTAATCACTATATAAATGTTATTTATCTTATTAAGTGGGATAAAGACCATAGTCGTTTTTGGCAACATCCTTTATGTACTTGCTATAGATTGTTGTTTAAGTACTATCCTAGGTCCTGAGACATATTTGGAAAAATAAGCCAATATATAATACACATTACTCCTTTTTCAAAAGAAACTAATAAGAAATTCAGTCTGAGTCATCAGCTCCCACAAGTCACAGTAGGTCCCTGAATGATGCCATTTGGCAAAAAAAGGTACTCTTCATTGGTCAGAGCCATCAATCTAAATAGAAAACGAGGAAAGACAACTAAGTTCAGTCATAAATTTATATACCAATAACACAGGAAGTCACTGAGTTTCCTTTCTTGAGCATAAATTTCATTTCTCAGCCCGACAGAGTCTCTGACTGCTCTGTCTCACAGAGAATCAGGGGTCTCTGGGCATGTTTGGCTCCTCCAGTTACTTCTCCCAGCCCCACTGTGTGGTTGTGTCTAGAAGTTGCTTCAAGGGTAGCCCCACAGGTAGCCCCTGACCACCCTCAATCTGGACACTCACAGAACCACTCCTGTTATGCCCCTTCCCAGCATCCTTCTGTACTGTTGCTGTGGGTTTTCAAACCCCAGTCTTTAGACATCAAATGGAAGCATCTATGGAATACCCAGCAGTTAGAAAACCAACAAGGTAGTCCCTTGTTGGTCTTTAATCAAATGGTCCAAATTTCTTGACTTCCTTTGGTTCATTTCTATTAAATTCAGACTTTTTTCTCCCCGAACAAGTATTTTTTTTGAAAAGGCAAGAATGAATTAGATGATTAGATTAGCTCAAATTGTTTTATTCCTAATACCTAGTTGAGACCTGAGTTCAATTTTCACTTTAATAAACATGTTTTGAGGACCTAATGTGTCAGGCATACTAAGTGGGCCAAATAAAGACCTTTAAAAGCTTCATGGCAGCACGAGTTGAGTTTTGCCACCAAATGAGCTTCCTCCATCTGCTTGGGGGGAGGGAAGACCATCAAACAGCAGAGGGAGAAGGACATTAAACAAGCAATGGCAGAAAGTGATAGCTGACATGAAAGAGGCACTAAAGGATACTGAGACAGTGTACGACAAAGGAATTGAACCAGCTTGAGGTCAAGAGAACAACTCAAGTGAAGACTTGGAGGATGAATTAATGTTAACCAGGGGAAGTAGGAGTGTGGCCCAGGCCCCAGCCCAGAGATGATAAATGCAGAGTGGCAGCCTGACCATGGAGAGTCTTGTGGATTCCCAGCCTCAAGTCAAGTGAAGTGAAAGGTTTTAACCAGGTGAATAGCCTCAGCCAACCTGAATGTCAAATAATCCCTCAGTCTACAGTGAGAGAAAGACGTGGATGGGTGGGAGCCAATTAGAAATCTGCTGCAAGAGAGCAGGTAAGGGGTGATGCAGGCTTAACCCAAATGGCGTCAGTGGAACTGGGAAGAAATGGACACCCAGGAGATAAAGCTGTAGGGCTCAGTGATGTATTGTTTCCAGGAGGTGAAGAAGAGCATGACTCCCGGTTTTTAATTTCTGCTGTGGATGGCACAGTCTTACTCTGAGAAGCAGTGTTGGGGTACAATGATGAGTCCAATTCCAGACATGCTGCCTTTGAGGTGCCTGGGAGACATCTGAAGGATGCCAGCTATTCCATAGCACTTGGATTGAGGGGAAAAACAGGGGAGAGATGCCGTCTGTAGTCATTAGCATCAAGCCTAATCACCTGGCAAGTGTGTGAAAAGAGAAGATGACCAGCACCCAATGACATGAGGCGGTGAAGGAACAGCCAGGGAGGTGGGAAGTGAGCAAGGCGAGTGTGGCGTCCTAGAACTAAGATCAATGAAGACAGGGACTGAAATGACCCTGGATTTGGGGACCTGCAGCTCATTCTCTGCTGCTTTGGTGAAAACATTTTCACCGAAAGTGGTGGGGGGGGTGGAAGCAATTTTACAGTGGGTTGAAAATCCAATGACAGTTAAAGAAATGAACCCTAAAGTGTAGACAACTTTTCAAGAACAGTTTTGGGGCTATAAAGTGAAGAAAGAAAGAGGGCTATGTCAGGGGGAGAGCACATGGTTGAGGGGTTTTTGCTTTGTTTTGAGATAAGAGAATTAAGTACAATTCAAAGCTGATGAGAATAAACCAGTAAGGAAAGGACAGTTAAAGATAGGAGAGAGAGGGAGATGATGACTAACAGAAGGTTCCTCAAATGAGCAGAGGGGCTGAGATCCATAGTGGAGGGAGGAATAACACCTCTTCCATGTCTACAAGACCGAAGGGGAGAGGCTGGGTCTGACACATATTGGCTTACAGATCTTCTAGTGGGAGGGTGTGGAGTTCCTGCCTAACAGCTTCCAGCTGCTCTATGTGCTGGTTGGCAAAGTCAACTCAGAGTTAACCTGTGGGCAGGGGTTGAGGTTTGTGGGGAGCGGAGGATGTCTGCAAGGGCTGTTGTGCAAAACCGGAGCATGACCTGGCCAGGGTGACATGCTGGGCAGCACACAGGCCCTGTGGAGGGTGGAGGCATGATCCACAAATAGTGACACTAATCTGCCTGGGTGTGAGATTGCCATGCAGCCTGGGTTCAGTGGGCGGCTGGCAGATGGTTGAAGTCATGCAGAGCTGGGGTGTGACCTGGCAGGTGCATCGGAAGGACAATGGGGGCAAAGGAGTTTAGGATACTGGTAGGAGGGTGGTAAAAGGAAGGGGCCATGGAATCTAGGCTGGGGAGAGGGGAGTGAATGCAGAGAAGTAGCCTGGCAGGGGAGAGGGCCAAAGGAAGAGACTTCTGAAGAAACCAAGTGGGTAAAATTGGAGCAAGAAACACTTAGGGTTACAGACAAGCACAGTCAGAGGCATGTGCAGTCAGGGGCCTCTGGCCTTAGTGGGGATAAGAGAAAACAACAGGGAAGCGAACCGGACCATCTCTGCCAAATTAAAGCACTTGCTAAGACCAGGCTGACTCCAGGAAAAGGAAAAGAAGTGCAAAGAGCAGAGTGGGGGTGGGGGGTGGATGGAATTGTCCCAACCTGCTCCTTGTGATCTGGTAGGGCACTACACAAGGAATACAGAATCTGAATAGGTTTTTAGGAATCTTGTTTTGGTTTCACACTAAGGAGGAGGCTTCATTCCTATAAGGATGACTTAAGAGAAAAGAGACATACTCAGCTAGAGAAAGACAGAAATTACTAAAGACAATTTGAAATTTAGTCTTGAATTCCAATAATTTCTGTCATGGACTTATCTTTATAATATATATTATGTAATTATTATTATATTATATAATGCATGTTATATGTTACACATATACAATATATATTATATATAATATATATTTAAAATATATTAATATAACAATTGCTAATGTTTATCGAGCACTTCCTACATGCCAGGCAGTACACTAAGAGCATTGCATGTTTACTTCATTCAATCCCCACAACTCTGAGGTAGGTACTTTTACGATCCCTATTTTACTGATGGGGAAACTGAGTTCTAAAGAGGTTAAGTGGGTTTACCAATACTATTAATTTTTCAGATAAGTATGATAATGCCAATTGGTACATTATAGGGAGTGAACCATAAAAATAATGATACAATTCACCTAAAATTCACCTAAATCCTAAATAATCATTTTGATTACATGAAGACACTGAACTGATAAAAACATTATTTAAAAATCTCAATACCAACCCATATTTCTCTGAATTAGCATGCACTCCTTCTCCTTTGTGGAATAATGGCTTCTGCTTGAAATGCCAAAGTCAAAGCAGTATTTATTCTTCCCCATGTCAAACAAAGTACAGTTAAATACTGTTCTCCTCTCTCCTAGAGGCAGGCTGTTTTCAGCCAGCTGAATGGTCCTCTCCCCAGGGCGTCTGGGGGCCTCCTTGAAGACAGCGACCACCCCTTGGACAAAAATGCACGGGGGAGGCATCACCATCACCTCCACACCAGACTCACATATGAGTTCTGGCACCGTTACTAGTTTGTATCCAAATTTCTGGGCCAGGTCAATGGGTCCTGTGGAGGTAATGACTGAGTCTCGCCCAAGCAGCTTCAGCAACACAGTAACATAGGCTTCTGGTCCTACTGGTGCACAGCCAAACTCAACCCACTGACTTTGAGCAAGTTCTGTCGTTTTGCTGGTTCTTATTTCCAGCGGCTGTCCTGGACTTGTTCTTGACTCAGGAAGACTGTTGGTGAAGATGACATCTACTACCAAGTCAGGCTTGTCCACAGGAAACAGGCATAGTGGTTGATTGGTAAATAGGCCCACCTGGAAGGTGCCTTCTGCTGCCTTGGAGGTCCTATTCAAGTCAATATGAAAGACAGGCCATTCTACTTTCAGAAGGGCACTTTTTTCCCACCAGGGAACTGGAGTGCTATTATCTGTCACTTCTGGAGACATTGTGAACCAGTAGTCACCAGCCTCCTTAAAATAGAAGCACTCAAATTGGAGTGTTCCCTGGGACTGGTTGGTCAGGAGGTACTTGGTGGTAACAGTCTGATTGGTGCTGGCATCCAACAGTAGGACAGAAACATTTCTTAGCGTTTCATTAGCATCATCAAAATACTGGAAATCCACAGACACTGTGTTGTTGCTTAGCGCTACATGGCCTGGCTCTCCCAAGAGCAGATATTCAGCTTCTCCAAGAACTGAAACAAAATGGTCAGAATTGGTTTTCAAAAGGTGCATTTGAATAGCACTATTGGTGACACTGAATAAAACAGCATGTTAAACAGAAGAGAAGTTAGAACTGAGCCAAGGATGTTGTAAAATACAGATGGAGTACAGGTCCTGGAAGTTGGGCATGGTGTTCTTTCCATTCTAAAATGGCTCTGTTCCTTCAACTTCATGTTTCATGGTTGTGTTTAAAATAACTAATTAGTGATAAATACTCTGAATTCTCAACACTCAACAATATAATATATCTGCAGTGAAAATCTAGAGCTAGAATTGACAGTTCTCAGGACAAAGAAAATCCAGTACTTCACATTTTTCATCTTAACCATACTTTGGTATTTGAGGGAAATGAATATACAGTGAAGTAAGAGAAAGCCTAATTTAAATAACAATACAAACTGCTCTAGAATATTTTAAGTGTAAGACCTTGAACTTACTTCAAAGTTATTATTTTCTGATATTCAAGAGAAGTGCTTGGGAATTTTTACCAGTAATAGAAATAGTGTGGATGAGAAATATTGACACTTTATTCTGCATGGGTTGCCCAAGAAATAGAGTGAATGCTTATGAAATAAGTAGGTTTGTCTTTGGCAATTTTAATGGTACTACAGCAACTGGTATTGGTCTAAATAGATGACTGGTAGCTTCCTAGGTATCATTCAGTTAGGATCAATTATATCTTTTTAAAAGAGACCCAGTAGAGCAGCCAAAATGAAGAGGGCAAGAACATAGATACATAAGAACCCTTGTTTCTGTCTTGATCCCTGTCCAAATACATATCAAAGGAGGCAGAATTTGGCAACACAACAATCAGCTGGCCAATGGCTAAAGAAACAATTCTAAATTTAAGGGACTGCAGTATCTTTTAGGTTTGCAAAAAACTTGCATAAGCATGAATTTATTATTATTATATATACCTCATACATATAAAATATATGTATATCACATTATATGTCCAAAGGGACTCTTACGTTGTTTGGGCTGATCGTCTTTTTTTAAACATGTTTTTTCATATATTTTTTAGCATCTGGATATTCCTTAGTTGTTCCAAAGTTGCAATTTGTTTTGTTTTGTTTTTATCCTTCTAAGTTAGGAGATATTTCTTCACATTTACGAAGAAAAATTAGCAGAAGAGGCATATAATAATATAATCATAGGTAAACCAGTGGAATTTAGGTGAGCAGAGAGAATGCGATAGAATATTCCAGTCCTGGGAATCAACAGATCAGAAAAAATAGCTTAGCATAGTCTTGAAAGTCGTTCCCTGAGAAAACTGATGTGATTTTAAACTGCAGATTGCCTAATAAGATACACAGTCTGATGTGTTTGACATTTTAACATAAATGAATTTAAACATAATACCTCACACGTTAATAGTATTTATTTTTCATAGTTCTTTTGCCCATGTTATATAATACCTTCTCTTTGGAAAAAAAACTGACCTTGTGTATTTTGTTTCATTATCAATGACAAATCATCACCTTATTAATGTGTCAATGTATTACCAATCAATTATTATGGTCAATTTTGTATGAGTCATTTATTTTTTATTTTGATATTTCAGTAGCTTTAGGGGTACAAGTGGTTTTTAGTTGTATGGGTGAACTGTATAGGGGTAAAGTCTGGGCTTTTAGTTTACACGAAACCCAAATAGTGTACATTGTACCCAATAGGTGGTTCTTCATCCCTCACCTATTTCCAGCCCTCCCTCTTCTGAGTATCCAATGTCTATTATACCACTGTGTATGACCCTGTGCACCACTAGCTTAGCTCTCAGGGGCTGGCAGTCTTTAAAATACCCTTATATGTATTCAGTCTATGATGATTAGAATCAGCACATGAATATCCTGGTACACAGCGGTTTTTAAAAATTTTATTAGCTCAGCACTTTACCATTTAAGATAAGTTTCTCATTTAGGATAAGGTGAAACAAAATATATAGAACTTGGATAGACTTGAATGCTTGATCGCTACTTGTCTGAAATTCTAATAGGATAAACTTTTTTTTTTTCATTAAGGCATAACCGAAGTTGAGGGATATAGCCTTTTGTCTAGAGACCACTCAAGTTTGAGGAAGATGGCTGATCCTAGTGCAGCTGGCAGAGCCAGCCTGGCACCTTTACTGAACTAATGGCGAAAGAGACCCTGCACTCACCACAGCCCAAGGAGAGGGTGAAGACCAAGAACAAAGTCATATTCATTTGAATCCACGGGGGCAGGATGGTTCTCTGGTGCACTTAATAAGAGGCATGTATGCATATACTATTTGGTTAACTAATGAAAGTCTATTGTGAATGACAAGGATTGTCAATGACGCAAATCAGATTTTGATTTGATGGGAACACACCAGTGAAAGAGATACACATGCCCACTTGGAAATGAAGAAAAAAGATGCAACTGATGGACTCCAGCAGCCGCAGATAGAAGGTGTGTACTAAAGAGAGAATTTGCTACTTTTTGCTACTTTACTCTAGCACTCTTGTGCATACAGACAATAATACATTCTTATTTAGAAAACTACAATTTGATTCTACCAAATAGTATAGTTTTCTCTATTTCATTTCCCTTCTCTCCATTTCCTTATTGTACTCGAAGAAACTGGTGTTTCTAAATAAGCGTGTTGTTTTAAAAAAAGACAAACAACTGGTAATGGTATAATTTGATCAATATCAAGTGGAGATGAAGGTGAAAAAACCCAGATCTATTAAAATAGCTTATTTGCAATTAGTGGCCTGTGTACTCAACTTCTGTGCTGTTTTATGCTCTTTCAACTTTTATTTTTTATTCCAGTAATTTTTTGCTCTTAACAGCAACAAACATCTTTGCATATTTTGTTTAAATTGAGAATTTCAGGATAGACATGGTGGCTCACACCTATAGCCCCAGCACTCTGAGAGGCCAAGGTACGAGGACTGCAGGAGCCCAGGAGTTCAAGACCAGCCTTGGTAACATAGCAAGACCTCATCTCTACACAAATTGAAAAAAAAAAATTGCCTGGTGTGGTGGTTCACACCTGTAGTCCCAGCTACTCAGGAGGCTGAAGTAGAAGGAGTGCTTGAGTCCAGGAGTCAAGGCTGAAGTGAGCCATGATCATGCCACTTCACTCCAGTCTGGGCAACAGATGAGACTGTCTCAAAAAAAAAAAAAAAAATTGAGAATTTCAACTTTTTTGTTATTATGAAACCAAGGACACAATTTTTTGTAGACAACTATTACGTGTAGAGCAATCTGTTTTTAAGTAGGGATAAATTACTTTAAAATAAATAAATCTCATATTCATTTTCCTTAAATCAAGTGTCTTCTTGTTTAAATAAACTTCTTCTTCATGAAGAAAAGACTGAGAGAAGAGATCTAATTAAATGAAAAGTACACCCTCTCCTCCATTTAACTGGCTGTGTCACTGATACTACACAAACCAGCATTCTCTATGTCTTTGATCACAATTTTTCTCCATCAAATTTGAAAATAACATCCACTCCCATACCATCAACTGCTTAGATATCTATGAAATATTTGGAAATCATAAAAAATAAAAGCAGTGAAGGTTATGTTATAATCTTGTTGACTCAGTAGTTGTGTAAAACTCTCTGAGAAATGAACTGTTTTTAGTTGAAACTGAATGAAGAGAATTCACTTTAAGCACCTACTTTCACTCAAATATTCATGATGTTTTACATTCTTGATTTTATTTTATCATAATAACTCTGTGAAGTGAATATTATTGTTAAGATACTAAGAAACTTGTCTGGGAACACATAACTATCAAGAACTGAAATTCAGAGCAATTCCAAAGATACCTTAGCACCAAAACTCTTGTCAAGTAAAATATTATGCAGAACCTCAATATACAAAACATCATTGTGTGTGTGTGTGGGTATGAGTTTTATTATATTGAATTACTGGGAAATCAATCAGATAACTCAAGGTAACATACTTGTCTCCAATTTGTTAAAATGGGACTTAGTTTTCCTTTCTTTTTTTTTTTGAGTTGTAGTCTCCTCCATCACCCAGGCTGGAGTGCAGTGGCACGCTCATGGCCACCCCAGCATCCACCTGCTGGGCTCTGGCGATCCTTCCGCCTTAGCCTTCCAAGTAGCTGGAACTACAGGCACATACTACTGTGCCTAATTTTTTTTTTTTTTGTTTATTGTAGAGATGAAGTCTTGCCAAGTTGCCCGGGATGGTCTCTAACCTGTGGGCTCAGGCAATCCACTCGCCTCGGCCTCCCAAAGTGCTGGGTTTACAGGTTGAGTCACTGAGCCCGGCCTATTATTTTGTAACATACCTGTCTCCAATTTGTTAAAATTGGAGTTTATTATTATTATTATTTTTGTAAAAGAGTTAAAAATACAAAGTGTACCAAAAAATGTATACACATTTTAAGAAAGGAAAGAAACTATTAAAATTGTAATACTCAACATATACTGATAACAAAAGTTGAATACAAGTCACGTTTGACTTCTGCAATCACAAGAGAGGTGCTCAAAGTTGTTATCATCAGCATCCAGAAACTTCTGATTATGGCAAACTACTGCAGGACTTGCTGTGTGAGGTCTCCCAGATCTCCCCTTGTGCACATTACACACAGTAGTACTATGTGTCTGAAACTTATGAATGTGTGCAGTTGTTAGGTGTGTTGGAGGTTCTGTTGCATACTCATGACTCCACTGTCATTGTACTTCCACAATGTTCTCAAATTTCAAATACCACTTCAAAATGGTCTTGAGCTCATCGAATGACAACTGTTCTTCTGCCATTTTCTTTGATTGCCCTGCCTGTCGCATGGTGATGCTAGCATTAATCTGATTAACATAATCTTTTGAGTTGCTACTATAATTCAATTCAACTTTGAAAAGTAATACATAAATAACATCTCTTAAAATGTGTATACATTTTTGGCACTCTGGTATATTTAAAGTAAAATTTGAATAATGCAGTACACCTAAAGCCCCATAAGAGAATCAAGAGTTGCAAGTTTCAAAGGTACTGCACTATAGATGCTACCCTGTCTCCTTTATCACATCAACACATTTACAGACCTCACATTTATGTTTCTTTTGCTACCTATAGCATTAAGAATACTCACATTACTCACCATAGTCACAGAGCATCACCAACAATAGATTTGAAAAGTCTTTCAACATCAGTTTCATTCTGATCAGCAAAATCCAAGGTCTTTAGTCTCCTCATGTCCTTACTCACATTCGAATTGTGATTTTTTTTCAAAAACACCTGAAATTAGAACCTCAGAAAATGATGGCTCCATTCGATGTGATTCATAAAGTAGTAATCAAGAAATGACAAAACCATGCTGAGAAGTCAAACTTCCCAGGTGACACTGAAAGGAAACTAGGGAGAACACTAATTTTCCCTGGGACAATGATGTATAATTATACAAGCCCCTTTCATTACACTACAGCTCATCTGTCAAGGATATTCAGGTATGCCCAACACCAAGAATATCTTTGCAAAGCACCAAACAAACTCTTTTCTCATTATGGCGCATCCTTAAATGGAGAGGTTATTGTTATGTGCTTAATTTTATCAAAGCTAACAACCAATTTGGATAATACATTTTCACATTATTTATTTACTTGGCATTTCACACCGATCAATTCACTAAATTTTGGCAAACTTTCATTTAGCATTTGCTGTGAATACCCAAGCCCTCCCTGCCTGGCATCCACAAATGAGTTATTAACACTTCCTTGATGTGTCTGGATTGTTTCGTTTCATGATTTCTAAGAGCTACATCCAAGCTATCAAAGCTTTAAAAAAAGATAGTATATTACAATTAAATTTGAACTCCATGTAACCCTGGCTTCACTTGTTTAGGGCAGTCTTAAGGACAAAACAGATAAATAACAATTATCATCTTCTATCAGTCTTGCAATACTTGTTGCTGCTGGTATGCAGCAGGAGACAGATGATTCACACAGCAATCTTCCCAGACCACCTAGGACGGCAGGGAAAACGTTGTTGGCCTGTGGTTCAGAATGATTTGTAAGAAGAAGCACTTGTTTTAATATAAACAGACTATTTGACTACAGAATAAGATGCAGGACATTTAAGAACAGATTTTTTTTTCATGCTAGCACACTATGTGCTATTAAACATAACCAAAAATATATTTTCTTAATGTTTACAGTCCCCCTATTATTTACAGTATATTTTAATAAGCAAGTATGTCAAATACATGTTACATGCCAAATATATGTTACATCTCTTCAGATAAGAACAGAAATTAATGGACTAAAGAAGACTGATTGAAATAAACCAAAATTCAATGGAAAGGAAACTGGTGTGTCTCTATTTGCTTGCTTTCAGCAAGAGTTGGTTGAACAAAGGAAATACTGTACTTCCTGAAAGGAAGCAGAGATTTGAAGTGTAATTATACAGATGTTTGGGGCTCCCTCCCCTCCCCAAAAATAAAAATAAAAAAAGAAAGAAAGAGAGAGAGAGAAAATTCTGTTTTGGTGTAATTAGTCACAAATTTGACCCAATTATTTCCTTGAACATAGATTGGGAAACCTGGCCAAAGATAGAAGGTGAGGCCCTTGCAGAAAGCATCATCCCGTCTCTTGGGTAAGTGTGGGCACCTAGGGCAATTAAAATCTTATTTTAAGTCACTGATACTCAATAACCAAACTAAGGAAAAATAAGCTAAGGAAAGGTTTAACTGGCTTCTCCCAATTGCTTGCTTCCACCACAACAGTCTTTTTTAAACCCCTAGTTATAATTGATTTTGTGATTATAGCACATTTCCTTCTTATGAAAATGACCAGTAAAACACAAAATTGTATGATAATACTTAGAATGGAACAGAAGCAGAATTATTTTTTAAAAAACCGACCTGTCAATTATAACATGGATTATGATCATAATCATAATATGCCTCTTTAATTTTTTTCTACTTTACTTGCTTATTTTCTTTCCACATGTTGGTCCCAATATCACAACTAGTTACATAGGATGCTTGTTTTCAGAATCGTTCTAAAAAAAATAAGAGCTTACATACATTTGAAAATACTTCTATATAGCATTTATAGCATTCACATCTATACACTTGATACGCAATTTCTAAATGCATCAGCTGAGAGGGTGGAGAGAAGTTGTAAATATTCTCAATGGCTGACAGCATCATTCAACCTTAGATCCCATGTCTCTGCTGAAACCAACTTAGAACACCGCTTCTATACCCCCCTCCATAGTAGCAGAAAATGAATTATGCTAATGTCCATAGGACCAATAACTTGTCAAATAAAAGGAGAAACAAAAAGAAGCAAAGTGATTTTGTCCCTTCTGGCAAACATCCACATCCTCGTGTGCATACATCTAAAAACAATATTTATCAGGAGGAAATTCCTCGCTCCAAAGCAGCTGGTGTAAACAGGCGTTATTTATTCAGTCAAGTCTGCTCTGCCCGGGTCCCACGGCCGCGCTCGCCCCAACTACTCAGCTCTCCAAAGGCCTGAAAGTCAAGTTCACGCTTGGAAATCCAGCCCTGGTGTCATCAGCTTACATAAAGTCCTCTTAAGGAGGACTATTTTGAAATGCCTACATCTCACACGGTTTGTACCCCCAAAAAGAATTTCTTTTTGGAAAGAGACTGATTCGGCAACGCTTACCATCCCAGGAAGCGACTCTTCAAGGGTCTCGGAGATGCGGACTCAGCACCCGTCGGCGGCGGGTCTCATCCACTCAGCAACACCCGCG
>NW_007249720.1:138570-182331 GCF_000164805.1 Carlito syrichta | reverse complement strand
GCCAGGGTCCTGCCGGGAGGCGGCGCTGCCCCCGCAGACGCAGATCCCCCGACACGGCCGCGCCCACAGCCCGCAGCCGGGACCCCGCGGTTTAGGGGCGAGCCAGCGGTCCCCTGACACTTCAAAGCCAGTCACTTCTCTCCTAGTGTCGCTTTCTTCTGGGAGACCACAGAAATAAGTCATTGTAGTGGCATAACGCGTGAGCTGTAAATCCGCTTTCCCAAAAAACTTGTTTCCCCAAATGTCACTGAAGAGTTCAAAAGAATATAGTTCAGGTAAAGTGCACCTTCGTTTTTCCTTTCCCTGGAGTCAGAATTGATGATTTAATTAAATTAACAAGAACGAAACACTTTCAAGACTCCACTCTACGAGTGTTAAAGTTCACTTTTTTAAAGATATGAAGACAGATTCCGCCTTAACAGCTGTGCTTGTTATTGAGTAATGTGGGAAAGTATCATTTGTTTTTCCTTTATGCAAAATATGCCATTTAACAGTAAAACTAACACCTGGTAATGAAAATCAGAGCACAATGGTGGTCTCTGGGAAGCTGGTGATGAGAAAGAAGCGCTGGGGAATTTTAGGGGGTAATAGGTATGTTTTACTCTTTGAGGTGTGACATAAATTTACTATGCATTTGCCAAAATTCACCTCACTGAAGATCTCTTTACTGCACTGTTTGTAAATGTTATCTCAATTTTGTAAATCTAAAAATATGCTATTTGCAGGCCTCTGATTCTATCATTTCATTTTTCTAAAGATGGCACAATTATTCACTTATATGATCAGAGGTACCAAGTTTTTTAAGAATTTATCTTGGAAGATAAATTAATACGAGTAGTACTAATTAAATCCCATACAAAGTTTCAAAGAAGGCTTTAAGGTCATCATCCAGTTTCACTGCCAGTAGAATTATCTAGTCTAATACCCATTCATCAATTCAAGCTGGGATTCATTTTCAAATACATACCACATAGTCCCTGGCATTTGCAGCTTTGAAAGCAAAAGCTCAGTGGAAAGAATGGGACGTGGAGTTAGATAAAGCCTAAATTAAATTCCAGCCTGCCCCTGCAACCTTGGGTAAATTACTTAATCCCTCCTTCCCTCTGCTGTAGAAGGCATATAATAGTTATTTTGAAATTTTGCAGTGACTAAGTGAAACATATATAAGGCAAGTCTCTCTGCATTAATCTTTTGAGACACACTCCCCAAAAACCACTCTTCAGGGGTCAGAAGATCTAAATCCAGGTACAAGAAGCTGTATCATTATGCATTTTTTAAGTAACAGCTTTATTGAGATGCTTGGTCAATTATGTCTTCATTAGAGTTCTTGCCAAACTGCATTACTATCTTTACTGGACATTTGAGATATAGTTTACACTTTTCTAAAAGAAGGCAACATAACAGCAAAGGAAGAAGAAAGCTTTCAGAACCATGGTATGGTCTTATCAGTACTGAACTAAATTAATCTGGTTCTTAAGATACTTTAAATTCCCTTTCAGGGTCAGTGACTGGTCTGTACACTGTACAAAATTTATACACAATCTCAGTAACTCCCTTTATGCAAATAGATAGGCCTTTTATTTCTTGGGTAATGCTCTGAGAGAAAAGCTATAACTGACTCACGATTTCATTATCAGGACACAAGGAAGAACATGAATGACCCAATTTTCACACTGCAATAACAGCTTGTAATAACATGATCTTACATGTGTGTAACCTGACTTTTCTGTAGTGCTTCCCAAATCAATGGGAAAGACAGAACAGATCTCAGATAGGCTGAACCTTTACAAGTGTGGTTGAGAAGCCTCTTGGAAAGAGTAATCGACACAGATTTAGGTTTGATAGTCAACTCATGCCAAAGTACCATAATCCAAAAATCACTCAATTCAATTAATACTGAACTAGGAATCTACCATGGATAGTCGGTGACCTAGGCCAGTGAGAATTCAAAATAAGTGTTATATGACAGTCTTTGAACTTAAAGAAACCCAATGTCTCTTTTTTTTTTTTTTTTGAGTCTTATTGTCATCCAGGCTGGAGTGCAGTAGCATGCTCATGGCCACCAGAGCCTCGACCTGCTGGGCTCAGGAAATCCTTCTGCCTCAGCCTTCTAAGTAGCTGAAACTACAGGTACATGCCACCACCCGGCTAAGTTTTTGATTTATTGTAGAAACAAGGTCTCGCCAACTTGCTCAGGCTGGTCTTGAATCCTGGGTTCAGGTAATCCTTTTGCTTCAGCCTCCCAAAGTGCTAGGATTACAGGCTTGAGCCACCTCTCCTGGCCGTCTCTCTTTCCTTATTGCATCAGGACAACAGTTAAGAGAACAGTACAAAATACAGTCAAGTGTATGGAACAGACAGTAACTCTTATGGAGTTAAAAAACAGATTTTTCTAGGGCAGATGGGATTGAGCAAAGTATAATTTGTAAGTGAGAGTGAGGTGGGTAAGTGAATGGGAAGAAGTGATGAAGTCTGGACAGAGAAAGGAAATGCGTCCAGGAACAAGAGGGGACGCCTCAGGCCATTCCCTTGTCCAACACCTTCCACTTACTAGACATGCTTACTAGGTCCTAGTGAGCCTAGTTGGCCAGGCTCTTCTCCCACACGGCCTTTCCAGAGTCCTCCATCAGTACTGAGGGTTCCTCCTCTGTCCACCACATGGTACCTATGCTCCTTTCACAGCACTTACCTCATTCCATCATCAGAGAAAGTTGCTTATGTGTCTGTTTTCCCACTTAGGCTACTGTTTTCTTAAGGGTGGGAATGTATCTCATACACCTGTGTATCCCCTTCTCTCCCAAAGTGCCCCACAAAGTTCCTCACACAAGTCAATATGTGTTCCAAAAAAATATTTTTTTCATTGAATGGAATAGGATGTAAAGGAGAATAAAGTGGAGCCAAACTATACATAGTTATATATGCTGGCGTTCATTCATTCAGTAAATATTTACTGATGCTTATTGTTTGCCAGGCCCTGTACTAGGATCTGAGATCTATCTATGAACAAACCAGATAAAAATCTCTGCCCCTGTGGAGCTTACACTCTTGATCTATCATAAGGGGTGAGATTAGCAATAAATTTACATAAATTCAATCATACCTACTGGCAAAAGACACACACTTAAATAGCACATTAATGAATGAGTTAAGAGTCTACTGCAATATGCAGTTTTTATTATGTATTGTACCTACTATATGCATAAAATATTCATAACTATGCCTCACTCCACAGGGATTCAAACTTTAGGACTATAGAGAGAACTTTCTTAGTAATTTAGGAGATATTCAATGAACATTTTGAGTGTGTTCAATTTTTTTCCTTAGGCACAGTCTTTAAAACCTAACCACCTAACAAGTTTTGACTCTACTGAACCAAAATGAAGACCCTGAGATTGTTGGGCAAAACGGACTACTTTAAGTATTTGAGCATGAGAATGATGACATGAGTCCATGTTCTCTCACATTTAACAGGGAAAAAGAGAGAGTGCATTCACATGAAGACAGGGTCAAGCAACAGTGGAATTCACCTCAAGAATTTTTTAAAAACCAAACCAGCTCATGACTCATTTCCCATTCTTTTAAGACAACTAAAATAGTAAGAACTTGATGTCATAAATATTTATAAGCAACCCTTAATTATAAAATTTAAAAGAAAAACTCTTAACTGGCTTAGTATGACTAAAGGTTTATAATTTTCATATATTTTCCAAAGAGTATTTAAAAAGGACACCAAGTTAATAAAATCACTTAAAAATTTTGCAATAATTTTATTTTATATAAATTAATACCAATCATTTAACCCTGAACACAATCTTCACTAATACAATGTGTTTTTTTTTTGTTGTTGTTTTTGAGTAGGAGTCTCACTCTGTTGCCCAGGCTGGAGTGCAGTGGCATTTTCAAGCCACCACCTGCTTCGACCTGTTGGGATCCAGAAATCCTTCCGCCTAAGCCTTCCAAAGTAACTGAAACCACAGCTGCATGCCACTGCACCCCACTAATTTTTTAATTTATTGTAGAGATGAGGTCTTGCCAAATTGTCCAGGTTAGTCTTAAACCTTAGTCAGGTAATCCTCTTGCCTCTGCCTTCCAAACTGCTGGGATTACAGACGTGAGCCACCATGCCCAATTAAAAATTTTTTCTTGGCAGTAAACGACTAGAAATATTCCATTACCATAAAGCTACAAAGTGGTTCATGCTCTTAAGAGTAAAGTTAGCCGGGCTCGGTGGCTCAGCCTGTAATCCCGCGCCTTTGGGAGGCTGAGGTGAGTGGATTGCCTGAGCCCGCGGGTTCGAGACCCGCCTGGGCAGCAAGACCTCATCTCTACAATAAAAATCAAAAACTCAGCCGGGCGGGGTAGGGCATGCCTGTAATTCCGGCTACTCGGAAGGCTGAGGCGGAAGGATCGCTGGAGCAAAAGTTAGAAAATCAAAAATAATAATTATATCAGTGATCAGCACCAAGACAGAACTTTTTTGCATTTAGGGCCTGACTGGTTATCTTTAAATATAACCTGTATATTAGAGAACCAAAATAACACCTTATTTGACTTAAAAAAAACCCAAAACATACAAAGATCTAGAAACAGTGAGGGATACCCATTTTAAAAATAATAAAATCAATCATACTTGTTTTTTAATTAATGTAACATTTGCAGAATATATTTGTTCATCACTTTTCTTTCTCTTTAGTTCGTTTTATACAATTCAGATTGGTCCATTTTTGTCAATCAGTTGTCACACTAAAGTAAATAAATGTGTTGCATTATGCAGGTTTGCTGTAATGAATCCAAACCATTAGAGCTAGATCTAGTAGCTCCAACAATCTCACTAGCAACTAATTCCTTAGCCAGATGAGACGTGTGTGTGTGTGTGTGTGTGTGTGTGTGTGTGTGTGTACAAGTTTGCCAGAGCGTGTAAGAGAGTACAACCCAGAGAGGGGCAAGACAAAATAGTATACACGATGGTCCAACTAAACCTTAAAAGACTTGTGCAGTCAGACACTGAATTATCCTGACAATAAACCTGAGGCTGGGCAATGGGGAAATTAGGGAATTTGTCACCATGATGAAGAGTCAGTGACTAGTTTGGAAAACAAAGACTAAAGCAGGATGTCTTGGCCACAGCATTCCGAGGCCAAGCAACAGTCCCTTTTTTAGGCAGGATCAAGGATTGGGATCCCCTTGGTCTGCAGCTGAGGATCTCTGGTACTTCCCCAGAGGGAATTTGCTGGTGCCTCTGGCAGTGGCCCTCCACCTCACCCAGTGACAATGTCTTAGGAGGTCCTAGAGTGTGAACCTGAGCATCCTTCCTCCTGGTCTTAAGAGTTCTCCCAGTACAGACACTATGCCCCTGGAGACTTGGTCAAAATCATCACTACCCTTCCAATTCCAACTGAGTCTCAGAAAGGGAGTTTTCTTCTGTCCTGTGGGGTCCCTGAGTTTGAGGTAATGCCACCATACTGTAGGCTGTAAAGCAATGACATATGAAGTCAGGCAGTCCGCTTTAAAACTCAAGCAATCTATATGCATTATTGGCCTTCTGTTATCCAGAAACACTTTCTACTGAAATAGTTTCTTCACACAATTTACCAAAAACAATTGCTGGAATATGATAGAAAGCTTTTTGTTTGTTTGTTTTAAGTTCAGTGTTGAAACTCCTTGAAAGAAAGGAAAGGAAACATATTACATTCCAACTTTCTATTTCCTATCTATAGTTTCCAGGTAAAAGAACACTAAGATTCCCCGTGAAGCTACTTAAAGGTTCCCTTTGCCCTCCACCAGCACAACAGTCCTAGGGAATTCTTGAGTTGTATACTTCCCAAATTTGTAATCATGTCTCTGGGCATGTCTATACAGTGCTCCAATTGAATTTCAAAATCCACAGCATTCTTTTAAACAAAATGATACAGTTGCATTCTTTAAATGCCAGCCATGAAATCATCATTTAAGAAAATGAAAAGAAACTAGATGGAGTACACATATGTACTCCAAGTCAGATAAAATTCTCTCCTTTTTTAAAGGTGTTTTATTTATCTGTTGAAGAAAAGCCTATGACCACTTCTAAAAGCCCGTAGGAGGAGCCTCACATGGCAGGCAACAGTTGGTATTTTGTTCCAATGTTGTCAGGTTCTTAAACTCCCAGTAGGGTTATGCCTTCCTTCATGAAAAATTCCCAAAATGGGCACATCAGATGCAGAGAGAAACTTCATTTATAATCCAATGAATTTTAGTCATACCAAAATAATAATCCAACCTGTCCAAACATGCAGCTTCTCCTTTTCTTCCCTGTAAAACTAAGTTCCCTTCTTTACAAAATGGTTAGATTTCAGGATCAAGTTAAAATCTACCAGATTTCAAGTTAAACTCTAAGGATTCTATGCAATTATACCATGACATTAAGTTCATATTGGCATTCATTTTTCTGCACTTTCCTATATGTATCTTAAATAAGCTTACTGGACCATAACATTTAGGGAGAAATTAAGAGTTTTATATTATACTATGAAATTCTAATAAATTCTCATTTGATCAGGGCTTATCTCTTAGTTCAGCGTCATACAGGCTGTACATGACACAAGTGTATGGATAAAAAGAATTTCAAATACAAAACCCTTAGCTCTGTGTCATAAACAAATTTGGGTAAAAACGCAAGCCTTCCACTGAGTCATCTCTGCAAAGATGGCCCATCTTCTCTGCAAGGAGTAACCTAAGGGAAAAAAAAATAGTACAGTTATCTATCCATTCAGAAACACAAACATACATTTTGTCACAATGAAGGACAAGGACTTTACTTACCTTTCTTTGGCTAGGAGGACAGACATTCCCACAAGCTTAGCAAACTCTTCTGATGTTAGAGATCCCTTTTCTGAAACCTAACAGAAACACACAGCAGAAAAAGTGTGATTAGTTTAGGATGCCCAGGTACTAACCTAGGGCAAAATACATACCAGTACATGTAGGAAATAATTTACTGAATTTCCTACCAAAATCCAAAGAATATTCACTGTAGAAATAAATCTTAATTAATAATTAATCCTACAAAAGTTGAAGGACCCAGGACAGATAAAGGCTAAAATATCAAGATGAAGCTCTCGATAATATAACATAGGCATTGTACTAAAGCCTTAAAAGAACAATTTGATGTTCTGAAAAGAAACATATAACACATTCTAACTGAGTACATATTACATGCTCCAGTGAAGGAATCTTGTATGCAGGTTTAGTTTAAAATATATGGTAGAAATATCTATAGTCCTAGGGTTTTTTTCTAGTTGAAAATGAGAAGTTCCTTGATGAACATAGATGCTCAAATTTTCAACAAGATTCTAGTAAACCGGATCCAACAACACATCTCAAAAATCATCCACCACAACCAAGTAGGCTTCATCCCCAGGATATAGGGCTGGTTCAACATCCACAAAACCATAAACATAATTAAACACATCAACAGATGTAAAGACAAAAACCACAGGACTATATCATTACACACAGAAAAAGCTTTTGATAAAATCCAGCACCCCTTCTTGATAAAAACCCTTGAACATGTAGGCATAGATGGAACATACCTCAAAATAGTAAGAGCCATCTAGAAGAAACCCACAGCCAATATACTGCTAAACAGACAGAAATTGCAGCCATTCCCCCTGAAAACCAGAACAAGACAAGGATGTCCACTCTCACCCCTTCTTTTCAACATAATATTGGAAGTCCTAATTAGAGCAACCAGACAAGAGAAAGAAATCAGGGATATCCAAATGGGAAAAGAGGAAGTTAAGTTATCCCTCCTTGCAGACGACATGAGTCTATATGGCAAAAGCCCAAGAGAATCTGTCAAAAACCTCCTTGCACTGATAAAGGACTTTGGCTAAGTCTCCAGGAATAAAATAAACATGCAAAAGTCAGCCGCATTCCTATACACCCACCATAAACAAGCAAAAACCTAAATAAAAAGCACAATTCCATTCACAATAGCCACAAAAAAAATGAAATTCCTTGGCATCTTCCTAACCAGAGAAGTCAAAGACTTTTATAACAAAAACTACAAAACACTGCTCAAAGAAATAAAGATGACAAAAACAAAAGGAAAAATATTCCATGCTCATGGATTGAAAGAATCAATATCGTTAAGATGTCCATCCTACCCAAGGCAATCTACAGACTTAACATAATACCCATTAAATTACCAGTAATATTCTTCTCAGAACTGGAATAATACAGGAATTCATATGGATACATAAACAACCATGAATAGCCAAAACAATTCTCAGCAAAAAAACAAAGTGGGAGGCATCATGCTACCAGATTTTAAACTTCATTAGAAAGCTACAATAATCAAAACAGCCTGGTATTGGTACAATAACAGGCATATAGACCAATGGAACAGAACAGAGATTCCAGAAACAAAATCTCCATTTCTTAACCAACTCATCTTCGACAAAGCCTCCACCTTCAACCACCAGGGAAAGGAGGACCTATTCAGTAAATAGTGCTGAGAAAACTGGCTGACCACATGCAGAAGATTAAAACAAGACCCTTGCCTATCACCACACACAAAAATCAACTCTAAATGGATCAAAGACCTAAATGTAAAACCTCAAACTATAAGAACCTTAGAAAATGCAGGAGACACCCTTATGGAAATTAGAACTGGCAAGCAATTCCTGATCAAAACTCCAAGTGCCCATGCCATAAGAGATAAGATAGATGAGTGGGACCTCATCAAACTGACAAGCTTCTGCAAAGTCAAAGAAACCACTGAAAGAGCAGGGAGACAGCCCAACTGTATATTGGACAAAGACCTAACATCTAGAATCTACAAGGAACTCAGATGTGTCAAAAGGAAAAAAACAAACCGTTCCATTACAAAGTGGGCAAGAGATATGAATAGACAGTTCTCAAAAGAAGACATACGAGCAGCCAACAGATACATGAAAAAATGCTCAGCCTCACTAGTTATAAACATGGAACCAACCATGCTGCCCATCAAAAGAGAACTGGATAAAAAAATATGATACACATATGATAGAATATTTATTACACATCCATAAAGAAGAACAAAATTATGAACTTCACAGCAACTTGGATGGACTTAGAGGCTATATTACTGAGTGATCTATCACAGAAACAAAGAACCGTGTATCACATGTTCTCACTCATAAGTGGATCTTGAACAACTATCGTAATACTATAAGAGAGGGATTGGCAGTATTGGGAAACTGCCAGGGGAGGGCGGGGGCGGGATTGGCAGTAGTGGGAAACTACCAGGGAATGGGGACGGCACACCTCATCAGCAAGGGTACCTGCATAATGAACATTTGTATACCTAACCCTGAACTATACCCCACATATTTAAAATTTTAAAAAGTATAATAAATGTGAGTTATTCAAATTATACAAGCTTATCATGGATGTTTGAAGACAGTGCTATTTCAAGGATCCTAATGAGTAATAGCAGTTTGGCCAGTAAAATCTATCTACACTACAGTTGCTTTTAATATTTTTGAAGGAATTGCCTCACAAAATAAAACAGCTTGTGGAGTTTTATAATGCTGCTTATGTAGGTATTACTGAAAGAAAAATTTCAATAGTGTGTAACATTCTGCTAAACAAAGTTAAAAATATATTCTCAACACTGAACTTCAATAGAAAAGAAAGTACCTCATTACTTTTAATTTTTCTTATTTATCAGCTGTTAAAAGTGTCAACACTTTTCAAAAAGCTTTTTTTTTTTGAGTTGGAGTCTCATTCTGTTGCCCAGGCTGGAATGTAATGGCATGATAATGGTTCACCGCAACTTCGGCCTCCTGGGCTCAGGTGATCCTTCCACCTCAACCTCTCAAGTAGTTGGAACTACAGGCGTGTGCCACCATGACCAGCTAAGTTTTTGATGTATTGTAGAGATGAGCTCCCCCCAAGTTGCCCAGGTTGGTCTCGAATTCCTAGGCTCCACCAATCCTCTCACCTCAGCCTCCCAAAGTGCTGGGATTACAGGCATGAGCCCACTGCGTCCGGTCTCAAAAAAGCTCTTAATGTATATAGACTTTGATTAATATTGATTCATTGTTTACGACCAACAGTTCGTAACTGGATATATGATTGTTACTGTTCAGTAAAGGTAAATCTAGAAGGAAATCCTGTTTTTCGAGTTGCTTAGTGTTCAGGTCTTCGTGGCAAGCTCTAATGACTGGAGGAAACTGGTTTCACTTACTGTCTCCAGGGCTGAGGCCACCATTTCCTCTTCCTTGTGGGACTGAAGCTCAATTACCATGACGCCACTGTCAAAAACTCGGAGCCTGAAACCACAGATGTGAGAACAAAGCCAGGAATCATCTAGGATATTCAACAACTAAGGAGGAGTGTATCTTTTTTACATTCTCTCATGTCCAAGTCTGAGGGCAATATTAATACAAAGCAACATTTAGAACATATCAAACACAAGCAAATATAGTTTGATGTATTGTAAAGATGAGCTCTCCCCAAGTTGCCCGGGTTGGTCTCAAACTCCCAGGCTCCAGCAATACTCTCGCCTCTCCCAAAGTGCTGGGATTATAGATAATTAAGCTCATGAAGAAACAGATTATAAAGTTATGAACTCAAATATACATGCTAAATAAAAGTCTGGCTACTTTTTTTAACCCGAGGATAAGGAAAAATAGAATTCTGAACATCTTGAGAGACTAACACAAAACATCAAAGGAAAGAGGGCTAGTTATTCTGGCCTCATGGGAGGAGCCCATGTTCTCATCTCATTCCCTTAAATCGGCAAGAGTCTGACTGTGAGACCCTTTGGGACATACCCTGCCCTGATAAGGATGAAAGCTAGGATGACAGAAGATGTTCGCGTGACAGGTAAATTTTAGTCACAGATAATAGAATTTCAAGAGAGCACTATTTTGGAAGAGTAGGCTTGGCTGAGCTTTCCCATCTACCCTGTGCAGAATCTTGGTTACTGGTGGCAAGCTTCCTGCATAGATTCCTTTACCTGAGAGGTAATTTCAGAGCTTCCAGCATCTTGCATGCATTCACTAAATCTTCTGGTGAAAGCAACTAATGGGGAAAAAAATCCAGTTTATACTTCAAATCAATAAAGTAATGCTATATAATTGTAACTATCATTACTACAGAAAAGGAAATTTAAAAATTACCATTTTTCAAGAATTTTAGGTGACTTGACCACTACAAGGCAAAAAAATTAACAAAGGAGCCAAAGACATCTATACATTAAAACAGTACTATCCAATAAAAATATAAGGCAAGCCACATATATAATTGAAAATTTTATAGTAGGTATACTAAAAAAAGTAAAAAGAAACAGGTGAAATTAATTTTAACACATTTTATTTATCCTAGTAGACTGAACATAGTATCAATTCAACATGTCAATATAAAATGTTATTAATGAGATATATAATATCTCAACATATTTCCTTATGTTGTACTAAGTCTTCTAAATCTGGTGTATCTTTTATACTTAGAGCACATCTCGATTTGGATTAACTGCATTTCATGTTCATAACCAGTATATGTGATGTAGCTAGTGGTAATCCTTTAGGACAGTGCAGCCCTAACAAATCAGCAGAGTGTGTGGTGGTGACAAGCACCCTTTGAGCCCCACAAGATGACTCCAGAGCCAGCATAGCCTGAGTCCAAATCTCTGACAAACCACTGTCTCTGGGTGTGGCCTTGGCCAAGTTATTTCATCTTTCTAATCTCCAAATTATCAATTTCTGAATCTCCAAATTATCCCCTACACGGGGATAGTAAAAGTAGCTACATTACTGAGTTACTGGGAGGATAAATGAGGTAACATGGGCAGAGTGTCCAGTGGATAGTAAGTACTCACTAATGGCAGTTATGATAAAATAAAAGCACAGAACAGAGGCTTAACTTGTGGGACTGGAGTGAGTCTTTTGCATGGAGGTGATAGCTGCAGAAAGAGCACCTGGACAGAACCTTGGAGGCCAAAGATTTCTGGATGTTAAGTGACAGCAGAAGCTGAATGACAGCCACTGCTGACATACAGGCAAAGGGGCAGGTGGCTTTTCCTCTGCATTATCTACAAGACAATCTATATCCAACCAACTATTGCAGAGGAAGGGCTTCCTGAACATCACAATACAAACAGAGAATATTAGAGCTAAAAGGTATCACTCAGTCCAAACCCTTATTTTAAAAGTAAGAAAACTGAGCCCCTAAATGTTGGCGAAGATGTGGAGAAAGAGGAACTCTTATATACTGTTAGTGGGAATGTAAATTGTGGAAAACAGTATGAAGGTGCCTCAAAAAATTAAAAATAGAACTACCATATGATCTAGCAATCCCATTACTGGTTATACAGACAAAGGAAATGAAATCATTACATTGAAGAGGTGCCTGCATTCCTGTGTAGCAGTATTCACAATTGCTAAGATATGGATTCAACCCAAATATCGATCAACAGATGAATGGACCAAGAAAATATGGTGTATGTACACAATGCAATACTATTCAGCTATAAAAAAGAATGAAATCCTGTCAATTGCAGTAACATGGATGAATCTGGAGGACACTGTGTTAAGTGAAATAAGCCAGGCACAAGATGACAAACACTGAATGATCTCACTCATGTGGGATCTTAAAAAATTGATCTCAAAGAAGTAGAGAGTAGAATAGTGACTACCAAAGGCTGGGGGCAGGGGGTGGCAAGAGGATGGAGAGAGGCTGGTTGATGGGTATAACGTTAGAGTCACACAGAAATAGTAAGTTCTGGTGTGCCATTACACAATAGAAAGGTTTCTGACTGTTATCTATGAAGAAATGACAAATGTTTAAAGTGATGGATATGCTAATTATCCTGGTTTGATCATTATGCAATGCATACATGCATTAAAACATTCCACAGTACCTCATAAATATGTACAATTATTATGTATATATTATATAAATAAATGTTTAAAAAACAAAACATAACTGAGTCCCAGAGAGGTTAAGAAGCTACTCAAGGTCACTCAGCAAATCCCTGGCAAAACCAGGAACAGAATCTACCTTTTAGACACACTGCTGCTTAAAATAGCTTTGACATTAACAATTCTTCCTCAAATTGTATTCTCTGCAGGGGAATTTGTATTATGTCAATTCTATATTAAGCTAAAATAATATTTAAATATTCTATTCTTACTTCCATTCCTCGAGCTCGGTTTACTAAACAGTACACCTCTGTGAGTGACATTATTCCCCCTCGTTCCTGTGAAAATATGAAGTGTTCAAAAAGTATGTTAAAATTAGTGTCAGTTAGCATTTCTTAAGAATCATAATCAGAGTGAAATCAGAAAATTTGTTAAGAAGCCTTAAAAAACTATACATAAAAGAATCTATTCAGATACCATGAGGCAGCTCAAATTCAATATTAGGACTTTAATGTTATTATTACTATTTTAACATTTACTTAAATGAAAATAGAGGTTCTATACCATGTTTCAGAAAGTTCATTTAAATGTTTTAAATATTCCAGCAGATAAATGAAGAAGTATAGGATTAAATAAGAAATTTTACCATCTTGCAACCCCTAATGAAGTAACAGATCTAGGTAATGATCGTCAGTGGCTGCTAACTTATAGATACAAAAAGACAACCAGACATTATGTATTTCCTGATGGAAGTGCACATCACCCTCTGCGAAATATTCTTGCCAGCAAAACAAACAAACAAACAAACAAACAATGAACCTGTACCTACAACTACCAATTCATAGGAAATACATAGAGGCACACACTATAGGATAAACTGGTTTCTTCAATAAATACATTGTGGGGTGAGAGGTAAGAGAGATGGGGGAAGGAAGAAACCCATGGAATTTTTTTTAAAACTCCATTTGTAGAGACAAATTTGCCAACTGCAGTGTATCCTGCCTGACTTAAATAAACTGTAAGATAAAATGTAAATGCTAATTAGATATTTGATGGTATTAAGGAATTGTTTTTAATTTTTAGGTGTGAAATAGATTATAGCTGTGTTTAAAGGAGTCTTTAACATTATAGTTACAAACTAAAATATTTACAGATAAAGTGATGTGATGTCTGGGATTTACTTTATAATAATTTTGAGTGGAGGTTGGCTTACAGAGGAAGCTGGATGATGGGCACATGGGGATTCATACACTCTTCAATTTTGGCATAAGTTTGAAATATTTCCTAATACAAGTGCTTTAATAAGCCCTTGGCTGCCTGAATACTCCTAGACTAGAAGGTGAATCTGTATTATGAAGTTATTAATAGTACTATATAGTAAAGACTAGACATATAGAAATCTATCTATACAAAGAGCATCTTTTCTTCTGAAAATAAGGAAAGCTTCTTATCAAGCAGATTTAGAAAATTATAGATGTAGAAGATTGAAAACAATTTAGAAGATAACAAAGAATCATTAATAAGTATACTGAACTAATTTTATATTCCTGAAAAAAAATAATGTCAGTTGATAATAACTGCATCATCAAAGGAGTTATGCTACTGCTAACATTGCTGATGACACGGGAGTAATTTAACATAATTTTAAAAGAACATTTAGGTTTGGTTTTTACCTCCAAAGGCGCTTGCAATATTCCAGCCAGCTGTTTGGCTAGCTGCATGTGGTACTGTGTGCCTGAGCCGTAGGTTTCCCTGGTAACGGGGTTAGCTATTCCCATGCTCAGCAAGTAGGATTTAAACCTGATGGTCTATAATAAGAGAGGAGAAAATGCTTAAAAAGATTACACAGAATTACTCTCTCCTCCCCAATACATGAAATCCTTCCATCATAAATTCAATTTTACTCGTTATTTCTATATATACCTATTTCTTTGGCTGTGTTTCTATCCTGTGAACTGCAAAGAAGTGGATTTCTAGTAGTTTCTTGCATAAATCTAATTATTCCTCTTTCTTCTTCTGTCTCGGTTTCTCATCCTCCATTTATTTCACAAGTTTGGTATGAGAGGAGATTTAGATAACACCTGTACTATATTTAATGCCAACCAAAAACTTACAAAGGAAAATGGCTCTAACTATATTGTAGACAACTTTAATGAAGCAGACATCAAACTTAAGTATATGTATAAATAGACACTCCTTACACATTTCAATATCTATCCAAGAAATACATTCCAAGTAAAGACAGTGAAATAACCTTTATTCCTATAGAAATAACAGAAGTTTTATGGCTGACTCTTTTTTTTAGAACTTTCATATATCCTCAAGTCCTAAAATAAATAAAACGCATTGCAATATTTCTTAATACAAGTGGCACACTAAGAAAGCAAACTGTTAAAGCACAAAAACTTCATTGCATTATTCATATAATCTAGTCTCTAATGCCTTAAAATAATGCAACCGCTTTACCTCATCTTCTGTGATGTCACCTTGCTTGTCTTTAATTTTATTAGCAATTGATTTTGATAATTCCACCATTTCCTTAGCCTGCCAAATGAAAAGTAAAGATTGAAAAGAAATACTGTCCCCAAAATGTTAGCTAATAAAATATAATTTCAAAACTGTATCATAATTGGTATAAATTTAATAGGCATAAATGATAGTTACCTTGATCATTAGCTTGCTGAGGTCTTCAAAGGCCTAAAATGAGAAATGAGTTTTTGTTGGAATTTGTCTCAAGAATTAAAATGCTTTTTGTTTGTTTGTTTGTTTGTTTAAGAGACAGGGTCTTGCTTTGTTATCCAGGTTGGAATACTGTGGTATGGCAATACTTCATTGCAGTCTCAAACTCCTGGACTCAAAGGATCCTCCTGCTTCAGCCTCCCAAGTAGCCTCAGCCCCAAGTAGCTGGCTCCTACCACCATGCCCAAATTTTTTTTTAAATTTTCATTTTGGAGATAGGATGTCACTATGTTACTCTGGCTAGTCTCAAACTCCTGGCCTCAAGCAGTCCTCTTGCCTCAGCCTCCCCAGTAGCTGAGATTACAAGTGTAAGCCACCATGCCCAGCTAAAATGTTTAAAAACAATGAAGCAACCTCTATTTTTTCTCTATGATAAAAATATATAACATTGTCTTACAAATATCAATTTACTAATAAAATATTTTATAAATAATAAATCTACCTCATTCTAAAATTTCAGTTTAGCTAAGGAACCATAAATTTTCCGAAACAGACAGCAAAAAAACTTCTAAGCTTTTCAAAGAGAAAATACACAAACAAAAGGTAATATAAGTAATAGTTCAGAAAATGTTATTTAGTGTTATTTGACAAAAGAAAACCTGACACAGGTTTTTCCTAAAATCATTTCCTGATAGGAAGTCAAGAATCAAAGACACTGTAAAGCTTTCCTGGATGAAAATGGCAATACATAGATGCAAAAGTACTTCTTTAGGCACAATAATACTGGCTTTAACAGCAGGTGTGATTTAACTGAAACAATAAACCTCAGCCTCTGAATCTTAAACAAATCATTATACTTGCAGCTTCATATATGGTGGATATCACAAAAGAAAAACTTTCAAATTCCTCCAAAACATATCTAGATAAAATCTATCAATTGTTTAATAAAGCAAATATTCACTTCAAAGGTCTCTTGAAACTTAATCAGACATAATTGTAATAAATTATTTCAAAATTACCAAAAGTATACTGCCAGTGAAGAATGTCTTGTCTAATTGATGTGTACAGATGTTATTTTTAAAAACCAATTAAGCGACTCGTCATTAACTGAAACATCAGTCCACAAAGAGGTCTCACATATATAATATGGCTCTGATCAGCTTATGCCCATCTGCAGGAAAGTATCCCCCATCTGCAAAAGGATTTTGCTAAAAGAATAGTGTACTGTGTATTCTTATAGGCAACTCACTAAAGTTAATGCTGAAAACAAAGGGGAATGTGCACACACCTAACAGGAATTTCCTCAGATAAACAAAAGGCTTAAACATTGAGTTCTTATCAGTAAGAGCCAGCAGATGCAGGAAGCCCTTTGTGAGAAACTTTGGGCACCAGCTCAGAAACCAAGTCAAGTCTAAGTGAAGGGCAAATCACACTCCAACCTAGTTTTCAAAAAATACTCATTTTACCTACATAGATTTCTACTTTGAATATATAAAATATTAATAGATTTCTTTTTCCTGTTTAAAAAAACTAATAAGATAACATTTTAAAATTTTTATATGTAAATCACTTTATTTATTGTGTTATCTTTTAATAGGAAAAATTTACTAAAATAATAGAGTTAGTCCACACAGAATATATAAATTAGACCTTATTGCTTATAAATATAGTCAATAAAAAATAAATATAGTAAATATCTTAGTGCCTTAGAACTGTCCTTAAAATATTTCAAGCAATTGTAAAACACAAAAAAAAGTTTCCTCACTTTTATTTCTATTGTTCTAAAATATGAAATTAGCCAACTATCCAATAAATAGGTGGAGAAACTATCTACAATACAGATTAATGCAAAATAGCTACACATACTATTATATATATATATATATATATTATTTTTTTTTTTTTTTTTTTTTTTTGAGTTGGAGTCTCACTCTGTCGCCTAGACTGGAGTGCAGTGGCCACTCCCGGCCACTGCAGCCTCAACCTGCTGGGCTCCGGCCATCCTTCCGCCTCAGCCTTCCAAGTAGCTGGAACTACAGGCGCGCACTACCACGCCTGGCTAATTTTTTGATTTATTGTAGAGATGAGGTCTCGCCAAGTTGCCCAGGCGGGTCTCGAACCCGCAGGCTCAGGCAATCCACTCACCTCAGCCTCCCAAAGCGCGGGATTACAGGCTGAGCCACCGAGCCCAGCTTATTATATTATTTTATCTGCCAGTTTACAGAAGTTCTATCCCTCTACTACACCCACAGTCAAATTTCCCCTCCAATTTTATGAAAAATGTCATATTTTAAAACCCTCTTAAGCCAACTTAAAGCATCACATCTTACTGACTTTCAGTCATTTACTTTGGTTATTAGTTTCTATAACTATTAATATATTCTTGAATTTTCCATTTCAATACCCTTGAGTCTGTGCCTCTGTGTATTCTGTTCTCTCTACCTGAATTCCCTGCTGGTCATCTGCTAGTGCCTGCTCCTCTTTCAGGCCTTGTTTTCCTTGTTCCTGTTGCTAACAATCCTTCCCAGAACCCAACAGATGTCGGGGGCCACGTAGCCCATACATATAAGGCATTTATCCCTCTTTGCTGCCTGTGTCTGGAACATCATCACAGCATCCACAACCTCTGATGCAGGGCCTGTTCACAGAGGAGAGAGGAGGACTATCTGCTGAAGACAGAGGTGATCTGCAGGATAGTAGAGCACAAGGTTTGTGGAGACTCAGCAATGCAACTCCATGAAAATTAGGCTGAAACACAATAACTTACATCATAAAATAAAAAAAATACTATTTTGAAAATAACTTCAAGATAGTGTGGCAGCATTCAGAAAAAGAAATACAGATAATGAAAAATCAGTTCACTGCTCCATGCCATCTCCAAAAAATGTCGACACAAAGAGGATGATGATAAGAGTTGTTGCTGAAATGAAGTGTGACAGCACCTTCTAGCTGGTAAAGAGGGTGGCGATGGCCTGGCATACTGTTAGCACCTGCAAATTGCCTACAAATCAAAAGACCTGGGTTCTTATCTGCCAGGTTCCAAATCTTGTCACTCACTGAAACAATTTCTTCTCTGAATAATAAGAGCCCATTTAATACCAAAAGGTTGGAATGTCATGGAAATAAAGGATTCTGAGAAGATGGTGGCTATGGCAGCACACAGTGTTTGAATCTCTCCAAATCACAACATCAAAACTAGATCTCAAAACCAAAAACCCTATAGACAGCATATACTAAGTTTTGAGATACTGGCAAAAACCCTAAAATACAATGTGGGGATAAACCACCAAGAACCACCAAGACCTGCATACTGTCAGCATCTAGGCAGGAGAAAGCAAAGAAAAGCAACAGTGTGACCAAGAGGGAACCCAAAAAAGTCAGCAGGGATTCACAGAAAGTGAGGCAGTCAATTTGAGGACACTGCCTAAAATGGTGAAGGTTTCATCCACTTCAATAGTGGGAGGGTCCACTATTAACCTTTTATTTCAAAATAAGCTAAAAGATGTTAAGAAGATGATATAAGCTTCGAAGGGACAATATAAATCAGAAATAGGTGACAGAATTCAGGAAAGGATAAAAATAAGAGATAAAAGTAATTTCAGAAATAAAGGCTATACTAGAACATGAGTGAATAAATACAACAGATAATACCTTCAGAGAAAGGTAAAAGAGAGAAAAAAATTCTAAATAAAAAAGAAATAAAGTGATAAAAAGCATTAGAAAAAGTCACAAACAGTAAAGAAAGGCAGTGTAACATACAGTCAACGCAGGTCCCAGAAAAAAAAAGAAATCAAAGCAATTATTGAAAATTATAATTCAGAAAAACTTGCCTGAAATTAAAACATTTCTGAAACTATATACTGAAAAGCACAGCATGTACCTGAGAATAACAACCCAGAAAGACTAATATTCAGACACATTCTAGTGAAATTACTGGGTTTTAAAGAAACAGAAAAAAAAAAAAATCCTTTGTTCATCTAGGAAAAACAGCAAGGGACTTCTAAAGGGAAAAAATTAGATCATCATTCTTTGACAGCAACACTTCATGCCAGACAAAAAAGATGAAAGTAGCATACTGAAGGCACTCAGAGAAAGAAAATGTGAGCCGAGGATTCTAAGTCCAACAAAACTGACTTGCATGTATAAGGAACACAAACATACCAGATACAGGGACTATCATTCTCATGATCGCTTTCTAAACAATCTACTAGAGAATGAGCTTCAGACAACCAAAGTGACCACAGGGAGACCAGCATAAGGACTGGTGACACTAAACATAGCATTACTTGTAAAATGAAAACCAAGTGAGAAGGGTGCATGAACACAGTACGCCTGTTTTTTTAAGTGTAGGAAGAATGGGGAGAACACATACAAAAAATTTTTTTCAGTTACTTTAGTAATTATTTGGTAGTATCGTTCTAAATGTACATAGGAAGTATAAGTATGATCTTATGATGGACTTTTATATTAACAATAACAAAATACTAGCTCTGACCACTGAAAAGATGATAAGGAACCAATTTACTATCCTAATGATAAAGCAATAATGCAATTATCCTGCCTTTCCCATATGAAACAGATCACTGAGTAAACAAATAGTAAAGGGACCCATTTCTTTAAAACGTATTCCAACTAATAAATGAAAATAAACATAGAGTATCACCATTTGCAACCACCGGTGGACTAGCAGATCTAGGCAATGAATATCAACAGCTGCTAATGTGACAGAGACATGCCATGCCTCCTGATGAAAACACAGCATCACCTCTAGTTTTACGACAGAGCCTCTGGATGGAGCTGCCAATTTGGAGGAAACACAGGGCTGAAGGGCATATACAGCTTCACCATAGATATGCGATCACCATGAGCACTTAATAGCTCAAATGCCTTTGGTTCCTCAATAGTAATCTGTATTTTTAATTAGTGAGCCCAGAATAAGTATTCAGTAACTATTTGTAGCTTTTGAACTTTGCTTGATTGACACACATCTTTGAAAAATCTCTGAACAGCACCCATCAATTGAATTTTACTTACAAATTATTATAAAAAATAAAGAATTACTTCATAGCATCACTTCATAAAAACCCAAGACCATTCTACATAAACATGGAAAAATCAATGATATGTTTAGTTGTATTAACTAATTACAGAATCTAATACATAACTGCTCTTCTTTACTAGAGTTGTTTCCCCTTCACTTGAATTTCCTCATTATGATAAAGCTTCAAAACATTGTAATGTACATGCCCAGGGCTGTCTCCTGGCAGAAGTGATGAGCTGGTTTGAGCCATTCTTACTGTCTGTGTCTGATCCCCAGGTGGTCATCAGTATAAAATTGTGTGGGACAGTGGCTACAGAACAGCATTCTTCTCTCAGCTGAGTGCCTAAACTTCCAAAACAATTATACAGAGGACCTTGAACTCATTAGGAGTATCTTACAGTCAATTCCATCTAGACTTTAAAATTCATACAATATTTTATATTGCTTTTCTAACAGCAAACAAATTTGCATTTCTTTTTATTCCTTTTTGAAAAAGATTCTAAAACATTTTTAGCTAGTCTTCTTTTGTTGGGCAGCATGGTTGGTTCCGTGTTCTTGCTATTGTGAACAATGCTGTGATAAACATACATGTGCAGCCATCTTTTTTATAGAGTGACCTGAGTTCTTCTGGTATATTGCCAGTAGGGGGATTGCGGGATCATATGGAAGGAAATTTTTAGATCTTTTAGGAATTGCTACACTGATTTCCACAGAGGTTGTACTAGTTTACACTCCCACCAACAGTGTAGAAGTGTTCCCTTTTCACCACATCCTCTCCAGTATCTGTTATTTTTTGAGTTATTGATGATGGCCATTCTGACTGCAATTTCAAAATTAAAATTAAAAGAGAAAAAACAAACAAACATGTTTTGCTTAGATTATGCCAACCCAAGGTAGGCCTGTTAAAGGGAATAGGAGACTTGTATAGCATCAGGCAAACTACAAACATTCCAGATTACAGAATGAAATTCATCACAGCTGTACCCAAAAGGAAAGACACAAATGACTGGAAAAGATGGAGAACCAGAACTAAGAGTTACCTCAGAAATGTTTTTGTCAGTTTCTTTTCTTTTTTCTTCCAGTTTCCTTTCAATACCTACAATTCCTACAGCCCTTATTCTTCCTGGCTGAAAAAAAAAAGTAGAAAAAAAGCATACAAAATAGGAAGGAAACAAAATCTTTTGTAAACTACCACATTGCGTTTTCAATGGCGGGAAAAGACCCAAAAAGAACCAAAGAAAATCAGCATCTAGATTCCTTTTAAAACATTTGTTTGCTTCTTGTTATATGTAATCATCTTTAAATCATTCAAGAAAAGTCAAATATACAATAAATAGCATATTTTATTCTGTGTTTTAGGTGTAAATTAAATTTTCTATTCATGTTCTTTGGCAAGCTATTATGCATCAGATATATAATAGGGTCTTATATGTACAAAATGTATGTAATATAGTCAAAATTTTGGCACTTAGTTTTATTCAAGTTACTTTCACACTTGAGTGCCGTTCTATAGTTGATGATTAATTTAGAATGGTCTGGAAACCATCACCCATAAGTACTGTCTATTCTTGCAAATGCCACACTGACTGTGAAGAACAGAATGCAGTCACTGAAATCTATCTCCTACCACTCTGAGAACTGCTCTGATGAGTAGTCATTTATGTTTACTAAGTGCCTGCTATCTATAAAGCACTAAATTAGAGCTTTGAAAATAACATTTTTATCACAATACCACTACAGTGTTTTGTTTTTGACAAGTTCTATAATCACCGTCTTTTTTCTTAATGAAGAAAAAAGTTGAAAATACTGGATCAGCAAACAGTTTACAAAATACCTGGGGTCCTCTATTTGTTTGTAATGACTGGGAAACTGGCATATTCTCCCATCTTCTCTGTGTCATTTCCTCTGATAAACGCCTGTAAAACTGTTATGCAAATATATACACTTTAAGTGTCAGTCAGGTTGTGGCATCCTCATAAAACCCATTACTTAACATTTCTTTAGTATAAAGGTCTGTTCAGTCATTTGTAGCAAGCCTAGAATTCTCAAAGACATCAAAGGAAACAAAGGAAGTTCTTTTTTTGGATCAACTTCAGAAAGCACAAAGGAAAAGAAAAAAAGAAGGAACTGACATTCTATATAAAGTAGGATATTCTCAAGGAAGACATGAGTGACAATGAAATAAATAAACTTACTTTAAACAATCCTTCTTATGTGGATTGTTTTCAGTCTATAGTGAAACAAACACAGTGCCAGGAAAAATATACAACCATTTTCCACGAAGGAAGCAGAAAATAATTTGTCTAGTTAAAATTTAAAACTGAAAGTAGGGCCAAAACATACCCATGCTCACATAAAAAAAAAAAAAAAAGAAAATATATTTTTCAACTTCACTGAGAATGATTTCAGTCACTTGTATTTGCTTAGTGACCACTGTGTGGAGCACTGGGAGAGGTGCTATATAAAAGAAAACATAAATAACTTATGATATTGATGAAGAGAATAAATATGCTTCTAAATATCTTAAGATTTACAGCAACTTATTAATCAGAACATAGAAACTACTATACTGCAGAAAATATGCATAAGTGATTAGATTTGTATGAATTTACTCTAGATAGACAGCCTGACTTAAGGCTAGAAAACATTCAGATACTGGGGTAGTTTAACATTATCGCTGTATTTACATTCTGTCCCTTTAACCAAGCTATACCACTGAAAACTGTACTAGTAGCCCAATGTCATGACTTGGCATATTTCCAGCCTCTGCTCCCTCCTTGTGACCACACCCTCCTGCTTCCCATTCCCACTGAAACCTTAAACTTTATATTTTCTATTCTGTGATAAGGGGCTTAAAATATAATTTAAAAAACTTATTGTTAAAGTGAAACCTGGTATGTTGCATAATATTGCCTTCCATCATATTAACAAACCATAACAAAAATACACACATACATGCACCTTTCTAGTCCAATTTCATTCATATAGAAACTTACCTCAATCTGGCCATGTTCTTTGAAGGAGAGTTTGATATAGGAATTCTTACTACTCTGGAAGGGGCCAGGTTCTTTGTTAGGAGGAGCTGGGTGAAGATGAACCACTATTTTGGCACTGAAGAAAGAGCAAATGTAATATATTTAAATTACCCTTTAAAAAATCACTAATTCTATTTTCATAACTTTCAATATTTTTCAAATCACTTAAAATTCATGTAGAAACAAAGAACACCCTAAAAAGCATCCTTTTAAAGTGTAAATAAATTCAACATTAGTGAAACTTTCAAAAATATCTCTACTTAACACTTATAAGCTGTGAACCAAGAAGCTTCAAGTTACTAACTCTACAGATTAAATAAAAATGTGGTTTTAGAAAACACATATGGGCAGATAAATTTGCAAAATTTTGAGTTTATGATTAGGGTTTTCCATCTACAATTATCTCTAAAGGTTACAAGGGGGTCTATAGTTTCAGTTTCTGCCAAAGCATACAACTTTCCTCATTTGAAAAAAAAATGTGAAGACTTATCTGTAAAACTGGCCAGCTGATATTTCATTAAAACTCCATCCAAAACTAACATTCTACAGTGTTATTTGTTGGAAAATGCCACTCAATCAACAGCATGATCTAGAATGATACCTAATAACAAAAACAATTCTTAAAATGCTGCTGTTCTAGGAACACAAGCTACTATTATCTTTATGACTACTATTATCTTCTATGCTATTAAAAATGTCACTATATTTGTTCAGCTTTATAAATCTATTTTCCTCCTTTTTTCCAACCTGGTCAACAAGCAATCTTCTATAAAGATTAGGGAAACTAAAAAACTCAATCAAAATATCTTGGATAACTAATTTTAGCACTTTTTCTTAGTGGTCACATATAGATACATGCTTATTACTCAATTTTACTTTTCTTTGTTTGGGCCCATAAGTTGCTTAAATATCACTGTACAATTGAAACACCAGGAGTTGGGCCTACTCCATGTAATGAATTCTCTGGTTAGTGAACTGGGGCCAGCCTTGTAAGGACTCTATCTATTCCCTTGTGGTGATGCTCTTTAAGTGAAGTCAGCAAATAAACTGCACAAACAGAATCATAAAACTGTCTGAAATAAACTAGCAAGTGGAGCAACAAAACTATGACAATTATGATAGGTGACTAAGCAAAAACATTTCATAATCTCTGAAACTAAAGGACTGAAACTGGCCCAACTTCCCCACAGAACTTAAGGGTAACAGTTTATTTTTGAATAAACATAATAATTGGCTCTCCTTGTCTTAACACTTGAAACTTTTATTTGCCTTATCTGAGTTCCTTTCTCAGAAAAGCACCCTCCGGCCTAGAGTATCAAGAAACTGAAGCTCACCAGGTCACTTCATCCAGAGAATGAGATTTAGATCCCACCTGTTTGTCAACTCCTCTTCCTTACCCACTCCCTAGCTCCTGTTTTCTACTTCCTGCCCACTATATTAACTCCTGACTTCAGTGGGATGGGGAGATGAACTTGAGAATGAATCTTCAGTTCTTCTTGTTGATATTACACATTAAAAAGCCTTCTTCCCTGGCAATACTTGCTGTCTCAGTGATTGTCTTTCTGTGCAACAAACAACGGGATCCCGACTGAACCCCTAGCATTCAATAACAAAACCTCAATCCTGCTATCAGATTGTGTCAAAGGACACCCCCAATAAAGAGCTAAAAGAGTATGATACAAATAAAGTTTTAAAATTCCTAAGCATAAAAAATCCATGCCAAGTTTTTCATCTATTCTTTTATTGAGTCATTCAATTACTATATTTTATCAAATTTAAAACCCATGAAATGATAGCATCTTGAGTTCAGAGTTGTTAAAAAGTGAAAAATACATTCTCCTTGAAATCAATGCAATATGTTTGAAGGGAGGGACTGGAAACTAAAGAGAATATTTGAGAAAAGTTAATTTGGCATATTACTGAATTACTCCTCACTGGAAATGTTTAAAAAATAAGACACTAGTGTGAAGGTAAATATTTTAAATATTTTTATTACAGAGTTTAGAATTTCTTACATAGCAGAGGAAAATTAAAATGATCTGAAACAACCTTAACATTTACTTTCTAGAACTTAATAAGATGGAAAAAGTGACAAGGGGTGAAATATAAATTATAGTAACAATCTACTCTAAAATCATCTATGGTCTATTAACCTTTTCAAAATGCTAGCTAGTTTATTTTATGCCAAATAAATAATCTTTATGGTAGCTATAACTTTATTTTTAAAGCACACATTGCATGTCCAGTGAAGTTCAACATTGTTTAACTCCTGCTGAAGTGTCTAGTTATGTGAAACCTAAAGATGAGCCCATGTAGGGGGGAAAAAAATCCCATGCCAACAATATATTTTTGTAAGTCTCCTCAATTACATGCACTTAAAATATAAAGCCTAGTGTTTGGTTTATTGGAAAAAACAGCAATATGTGAACTTATGCCATTAAAGCAGGATGGCAATATCTCCTGGTTTGCCTGAGACAGCCCCATTTTATGCTCATTGCCCTGGTCTAACTGTCCATTGTACCTCCTATTATTCTGATAAATGCCCTGTTTTGGACAATTATTATTATAATGTGCTATTTAATCCTGATGTCTGCACAAGACAACCTTGAAGAAACAAACCTAACAATCAGCTAGAATCAGGAACAAAGTCAGTTATTTTTCTTGGATAGGTCATTTCTGAGTTTAAGTATCAAATGACAGGTATACAAACATGTGAAAGCAAAGTACATGTGGAAATACACACAATGATAAGTGGGCCATAATTCTTTGTTATGATCCATGTATAATAACAAGGATATTATAGCAAACTTAAGTACTTTATTCATGCTTTAAGAATGACTTCATACCTCAATAAGTCTAAGGTAGGACCATGCCCTCTAAGGTGGCCTCCTGATCAGCTGCATGACAAGAAATGTTGCTGTAAGTAAAGACTGTACTATGTAAATCTTACCTCTTCCCAATTCCAGCTGCCTGTTCTTCAATGAACACAATTTGAGAAAGAAGAATGGCCATGCAGCACTCCTAGGAGGAAATCAATAGAAAAAAGCTCTAAAACCTTGTCAGAAATCCTTGTTTTATGGCACTAAATAAAGTTTCATATACCTTAGTAACGAAAAATAGTGTTATTTTATTCCTTAAATGAACTTACAGAAAACTTAAATAAAAACAATTCTGTGGTGGCATTTTGCTGCGTGGAAAAACATAAGAGGTTTAAAAGCAGCTGTAACTACCTTTGTTTCTAAAATGGGTCAATTTTCTAAGAGTAATATTTGTATAAAAACTTTTTACATGCAGTATTTTCTTACATTGAAAGCAAAGTCTATAATACATCAAAACAATTTTAAGAAGTGCATTTATATAGGTGACTTTTTTTCTTCTTTATAATTTTCCATACTTCACCCATACACACACACATACAGTTAGTTTTAAACAGAAAATATTGATGTAGTGTCCTTTTAGTAGTTTGGCTAGTTTTAAAAATTATTATACATGACTGGTATATAATAGGCCTAAGGATTTGTTCAAATTGGCCTCTTTATGTGATCATCAAAAATTATACTAAGATTCATTAATTTATCAATATATGGTTTAAGGATATCCACCCCATCCTCCTCAAAAAGATTTGTTTCGAAATATATATTATAACTTTTAAAAGAACTAGACAACATTAACAGTCTAAGGTATGCATTGTCAACAGAGCAATATCAGACCTAGGGGAACAAAAAGTTCCTGGGGAGAAAAAATTTCAGATATTGCAATGGTTAGTAGTCTTTCAAGGGCTACTAGAGTATATAATTTACTTGTGGTATTAAAATTTCATGGGGGCAGCAATTAGGAAAATAAAACACACAGATTAAATAGCTATCTTACTGACCACACTGAAATTAATGTACATATAGTTTCAAGTTGAAACTTTTGGGAATAAAGATATCAGCTCTGTATACACATAACTCACTCTCCTTTTGTAAAAAAAAAAAAAAAATGGTGGGGGTGAAGGGGAAGCTTCTCCTCTTGTTGATAACTTAGAGGCAACCCTTCTCAATATCTAGATAAAAGCAAGCAGACCTATCCTCCTGATTCTCAATAACAATCTGCAACCTGGGAGAAGCAGTGGTTTTAAGGACATATAAGCGCTTTTTAAAGACCTCTCACAACTGATAGGAGAATTATTTCCGTTACATATGAAATATTCAGGTGTAGAGTAGCATTTGACCTGTACTTAAAAAACAAGAGTCATCATGATTCTCCATCCAATAACTACAGACTTTTCTGGAGCTATTTCTGCATTCCGAGAAATATGGGACATACTCTTTTGACATTCTGAAAAGGAAAATGTACTGCATTCATTTATAGTTTTGCCAAAAAAGAAAGAAATGCTTTAGTGATTTACAACTGGGCAACATAATGAGTTTTCATCTCTAAAATAAACAAACAAAATAAAATAAAACCTACAACAGATGCAAAAACTGTATCTTACATGATTTTTCTGATCTCTCCAAATCAGTCGGTGTGTACTAAGAAGGAGAGTCCCAGCATCAAATTTTATCTAGAAAGACAAGATCATCACAAAATGTTAATAACATATTACTCAATGTGGTCCAGATTTTCTTCCTCATGAATTACACAATACTAAGTTAATCAAATAAGTAAGCATTTTACTTTTTTAACTAGGCTGATCACAAATTAAAGAGAAGCAATATTTCATAAGCTATATATATATAGCCTTGATAGAATTAGAAAAAAACTGCAAATAACCTTGATGTACAATAATAGGGGAATAATTAAATAAAGTATGATACATCCATACTAAAGAATCCATGTAGAGTGAAAAAAATGATGAAATAGAACTGCATGGTCTATCACAAAACTCTAAAACATCAAATTAGTAAAAAAAAAAAAACCAATATATAGCCTATTACATATGCTATATGTGTGTGTGCACAAACACAAGTTGCAGAAAAAGGTCTGGAAGGAATATACAGTGATCTGTTAACAATCACTGTCTCAGAAAAAGTGTGAAAGAAAGAGTGGAAGGGAAGCACAGAGTCCTTTTTAAATCCTACACTTCGCTACTGATTGTATTTTTTTTACAGTGAGATTGAATTCATGTATAGCACCTGTATTTTTTTAATAAGAAGGAAAACCAAAATAGACACAAATATATACAAAAATAAATATGGATAGAGACTCGATCAATGGCACTGGGACAACTAGGTTGCCACATATTTTTAAAATCTCAATAAAGATGGATTTATACATAACACACTATACCAAAATGAATTCTAGATGGATCCAATATTTAAATATTCAGAAAAAGAAAATTATAAAAACACTAGAAAAAAGATAATTAAAAAATAATCTCAGAAGGGAGAAGGACTTTCTAAGAAAGGTATTAAATCCATTAGCATTAGAGAAAAAGTTTATAAATTCAACTACACACACACACACACACACACACACACACACACACATACACACACACATTCTTCATGGCATAAACTACCAAGGACAAAGATAAAAGAGATATGGTAGACTGGGAAAAATAACTGCAACTCATTAGAGACAAAGGGCTAATTACCTTAATATTTAAAGCATATTCAATGAGAAAATAGCCTATAATCCACTAGAGAAATAGACCAAGACTATGAATACAAAGTTCACAGAAAAGGAAATACAAACGGCTCAAGCACATTAATAGATGCCCCGTCTCCCTGATATTAAGAAGAAAAAAAAAAAAAAGCAAGAGAATATCAAGGCACCCTTTTTCATACATGATAGGGAGAGGTCCAACAGTTTGATAACACTGTGCTAATGAGGTTGCTGAAGGGACAACTTCTGTACTGGGCAATGTGTTAGTATCTATTAAAAATACAAATACATACATCCTTTGACCCAAGGGTACTTGGCACTTCCAGGAATTTATCCCACAGATAAATTCACACATGTGCAAGATGATATAGTACTAGGTTATTCATTGCTGCTTGTAAGAACAAAACACATGACCAAGTCAAATGTCCATCAACAGGAAACTACATGGACTACTGGGCAGTCGTTAAAAAGATTATGGAGAATCTGTATGTACTTCCTGTATTTAATAAAATGTTAAGATCCCATTGCTTTAAGATACCTACTGATTTCAAAATTGTTAAAATTGATGAAGTACGGTACATTTTCCAGATACATTATTAAATGAAAAAAGTAGGTTCAGAATATATTACAAATTTATATTTTAAAAAGAAAAAATGTATTTCACACAAATACCTATATATAACACACATGCACAACTCCCTCACTAGTGGTCTCTGAGAGAGGACTAGGTGACCAAGAGGCAAAGGTGGGAGGGCGACTTTGAACTTTATACTCTATTATGTACTGAACATTGGTGTCTATCCCCCTCCAATTCATATGTTGAAGTCCTAACCTATTGTGATGGTATTTTGAAATGAGGACGTGTGGAAGTGATGAGGTTTAGATGAGGTCATAAGCTGGGGCCATCATGATAAGATTAGTGTTCTTATAAGAAGAGACAAAGACACACAAGGGTTTCTCTCCATGGGCATGCACTGAGAAAAGACCACATGAGCACACAGCAAAATGGTAGCCATCTACAAGTCAGGAAGAGGGCCCTCACCAAGAACCAAATCTGTTAGCGCCATGATCTTAGACGTCCCAGCCTCTAGCACTGTGAGAACTAAATGTCTGTTGTTAAGCTACCCAGTTTGTTATAGCAGTCCAGCTGACTATACTTTTTGGGGTTTGGGGAATGTATCATTTATTCAAAATATAAATTTTAAAATGTTTGGAAGTACTATAATACAATCACCAAAAAAAAAATGCAAACTAGGCAAAAGCAAACCTTTAACTCTCATGATTTGCTATATGCCCTGGAAATTATATAAATAGGAAAATTTTAGAGTTGGAACTCAAGAGATTAATGAATTAACCCCTTCATCTCTCACTGCATTAGAAGCAAGAAATATATTGGAAGCTTTCATTAACTCTAATTACTAGAAAGTGGAATTTGTGATAAGCTAGGACTTGCTTATATCCTTTCTAGGAATATACAGTTATTTTAAAGTTACAAGGCTGTTCCCATTTATAAGGCCACCTTACAAGAAAAATTCTAAAGAAAGCATTTTAGAGAGGACTCAGTTTATGAAAAATAATAATAGAATTATTTTGAGTTTAAAATAATGTGGTTAGAAATGTTTGTCAAGTAAATAACCAAATTGGAGCATTAATACATATCATTCTTAAATAAAAATAATCATAAATTATTATGTAATTATCAATATATTTTTAAAAACTCAAGATGTTAATACAGAAAAAAAGCACATTTCAAAATAGTATACATAGTATGATTTCACACACATGCACAGAGTATGTCAAAAGGAATTTTATGAGTGGTAGGATTACTGATTATCTCAAGTTTCTTCCTTTGGCTTATACATATTTAACAACTTTATTTTTGTCTAATAAAATTTTTTAAAATTTTGTCACAGATATATATAACTTGATGTGACTCTGAAATATATATAAATTACTTTTTGCTAAATCAAGCACACACAGAAACATGTATCCAAAAAGTCCTTGTATGATAAATAACCAACACGCTTTTTGACATACATTTTTAAAAACTGTGTTCTAAGACTTAGGTCTGACTGTATTATTGTTTTAATATTATTAAGTATTAAGTAATAACATGGTTAATAAACCTTAATGAAAGTAGACCTCCTGAACCATCTAGTCTAAATACACTTTGTTTGTTTTTTTTTTTGAGTTGGAGTCTCACTCTGTCGCCCAGACTGGAGTGCAGTGGCCGCTCCCGGCCACCGCACCCTCAACCTGCTGGGCTCCGGCGATCCTTCCGCCTCAGTCTTCTGAATAGCCGGAATTACAGGCATGCGCTACCACGCCCAGTTGATTTTTTGATTTATTGTAGAGATGAGGTCTCGCTGCCCAGGCGGGTCTCGAACCCGCGGGCTCAGGCAATCCACTCACCTCAGCCTCCCAAAGGCGCGGGATTACAGGCTGAGCCACCGAGCCCGGCTAAATACACTTTGTAAGAGAGTGTTCCACCAAAACACTTGGACACATCAGAGAAAAGACTTTGTGAGTTTCATGTTTTCCTCTGAAACAGAAGTAAAACATGTTTACTCAGGGCACTTAATTCAGTCTGGCTTCAAATGTTTTGGTTAATCTTATTTAAGCAAAACCAAATAACCGAGTTTAACATATTTTTAAAATCTCTTTTTTGCAATGAGCAAATTTCCCCTTTCTAAAAGCAAATATTTTATGAACTTGAGAGTACATGATTCTGCTTTAGAACATAATCTCTCTGATTAAGAAACTCTGCACTTTATCTTACTGAAATCCAAGCATACAGATGCTAGTCTAAAGCTCAAGTCAGAGTATGTCCCATTGCTGCGTCAATTAACAATGGGCAAATGCAAAATGTTGTTGCTCAAAGTGAAGAAATTATGTAATAGTTCAAGGATTCCAGTGGATATGATCGAAACCCGACAGACAGGTTTAGGCTGGCTTGCTTCTACCTCTCAGAACTAGAGTAATTTTAACTACTTGAAAGTTCCTCTAACTTAGGCACTCACTGAAAAGTTCTTACTCTTTTTTATTTATTTATATTTTTTTTCTCTTACAATAGAAAAGTATGTTCAGTTTTGAAAATCCAGAAAATATTTAAAGAAAAGTCTGAAAAAGAAAATGAAATCACTCGTAATCATACCAGCCAGAGTGTTTGTGTGTATATGTGTATGTATATATATGTATGTATGTATAACCTTTAAACAAAATAGTCATAAAATATAGTTAATAGCCTATCATTAGTAAATCCTCATGCTAATTAGGGCACGCCATAACTTAATTAACCAATCCCTATTTTGAACAATCAGATTGCTAATTTTCCCCTATATATAATAATATATTATAGACAATATATAACACTGAGATGAATATTCTCATATGTAACATTATTATGCACCTCTGATTATTTCCCAAGGGTAAATTCCTAAAAGTGAAATAGCTGAAAGAAAATAAACATTTTCTAAACCTTCTGGTGTATGTTGCCAACTTGCCACTTTTCACATTACTAACCTTCTTACTTTACTTTTCAAACTAGCTGAGGCTACAGACGCGTCTGTGAATTCAAACAAATGACCTGTCTATTCTGCTTATGAAAACAACACATTAACCAGTCATAATGGGCCCATGAAAACTGTGCCAGTATAAACAAGCAAGCACACATGTATTCCTAAGAGGCCCTTGGATCTGGTTTGGAATTCTCCCTCCACCAGTTACTAGGTGTGTGACCTTGGACAGTTCACCGTTTTCTTAACTAGCCACTGTGGGTCTCAGTGTCCTCATCTTTGGCAGCATTAGCTATATTAAACATTACATCAAGGGTGGCACTAGTGACTTATATTTTGAAGTGCTGCAGCACCAGGGACATAGCACAGGCTTTGTCCACCCTGCAGAACACAGGCAGATCTCTGTATCTCCATGCATTATTTTCTCATCCAGTAAAATACCTCATAAACCTGTTGAGGAGATTAAATGAGATCATATGTACAGCTCCTGGCACATGTAGGCACCTTAATTATTCAGGTTTAAAAAATATGTCTCAAACCCAAAACAATCCAGAAGCTGCAAGGATGAGCAAGTCACACTTTCTACGCTCCAGGAGTGTCTGACGGGTCTAGAAGACAGACAGTCACAGGCACACTTGTCCAGGGGAAGGGTTAGGAGGCAAAGCTGTGAAGGCTAAGTCATCTGGGCTATAGTCCCCAGGTCACTGGAGCCAGTGAGGGATTCTGTATAGGAGACTAACTTGATCAGAGGTGCACTCTCCAGCACCACTTGAGGTCTGGCAGCCTTCCAGTAGAAGGAAGCCAAGACACAGCACTTCCCCTCCAGGAGTCAGTCCGGCTCTCACTCGGCCTAGGAACCCAGTAGCTGCTGACAGATCAGCAAGGGACTGTATGGATCCAGCCATGGAGTGCAGGGGTGAAGAGGCTCCTCTTAAAGAGCTCCATCCCAATTTCAAGCTTTTAGAAGTGTTAAGAATTCTTGATGAGATCAAAGGGTCAAACCGACTTCTTTTTTTTTTTCTTTTTTTTTTGAGTCAGTCTCACTCTATTTCCCAGGCTGGAGTGCAGTGGTATGATCACAGCTCACTGCAGCCTCAACCTCCTGGGCTCCTGTGAGCCTCCCTCCTTAGCCTCCCAAGTAGCTAGGGTTACAAGTGCTCACCACCATGCCTGGCTAACGTTTTTATTTTTCGTAGAGATGAGGTCTTGCTATGTTGCCCAGGGCAGCCTATTTCTTCCCATGACCATTTACTCAAATCCCTGACATACAATACTTGCCTGCTAACATAAGCAGAAAAAATTTTAAAGGAAAAGTGAGAATTTGTTGATTCAACAATGTTTTTCATATAGAGGTACTGATGGTTGTGATTTTACAATGTTTCAATTATATCACAGCTATATTGTCTGCCAGCAAAGGTATTCTCAATCTGCATATTAGAGTTCCATAGAACAGCAGAGTGCAAAAGCATGACTTCCTGGTGCTGCCTCAGGGAGTGACATGGGAGTTGTCTTTGAGAACAGATCTATCATTGTCAAATTCAGTTCCTCTTAGAGTGGGAGTAGAATAGAACCTGCTGGGAGGGGGGATGTTTAGATCTCCCATTTAAAATAGTTCCAAAGATGTAAACTTAGTAAGAAAGGGAAAAAAAAAAATCAGCTTGTCACTGCAATCAAAAGATGCAAGAACAGCTGGGATCGGTGGCTCAGCCTATAATCCCGGCGCTTTGGGAGGCTGAGGTGAGTGGATGCCTGAGTCCGCGGGTTCGAGACCCGCCTGGGCAACTTGGCAAGACCTCATCTCTACAATAAATAAAAAAATCAGCCGGGTGTGGTGGCGCGCGCTTGTAGTTCCAGCTACTTGGAAGGCTGAGGTGGAAGGATCGCTGGAGCCCAGCAGGTCGTGGCTGTAGTGGCCGGGACTCCAGTTTGGGTGACGGAGTGAGACTCTGACTCAAAAAAAAAAAAAAAAAAGAAAGAAAAGATGCAAGACCCAATTTAAGATCAAGCTAATAATACAAGTGCTAAGGCAGTAGCCCAGTCAAATCCAAGCAAATTATTCAAGGAAAAATTATTCAAGGAAAACAGAGGCAACACAGTCAATGGCAAATGCCCTGAGGGAATCAGGGGACCTGGGTCACACTTACCTGGAAGTAGCTGTATGGGTTGAGGAACTTATACTAAAGTACAGAGGGAAGTTTAGTTAATAAAACGTCAAGAGCAAGTTAAAACCTCTGGAAACTGAAAATGCTTGTGGGTAAATGAATTTAAAAATTTTTCTAATTACATCGTATATATTAATCCAGGGCAGGGTATTTTGTAGTTTCACCAAGCTCTCCACAAAATATTTACTTACACTTCCTATTTCTTCCCTCACTTTGCATCTCCTAAGATTCACGTTTGCATTACAAGGCATGGCCTATTATTACACGTCACAGGAAAAATGCTCAAACCCCTTCCTAAAGGAATTACACTAACGAACAAACAAGAAGCCCTCCAGGGCCTCTGGCAAGGGCATCCCGGGAAGACACAGACGCCTCTTTGGGGAAACCTTGCAAAGCGATCGCCCTCCCCGGCCCGGCAGGTCTGCCGATCCCTCCGATCCCACGAGGGCCCGGCCGAGCCCGCGGCGGGGTGAGGGGCCGGACAGCCACAGCCGCTCCCGGCAGAACGGCGGAACCGGGCTGTCCCGGCGGTGGCACCCGAGAGCCGGGGCCACCGGGGCGCTGAGGCCAAGCCAGAGGAGCCGGCCGGCCGCCCCGCCGCCCGCCGCGCCCAGGCCTGCGCTGGGCGTGCTCGGGGGCGGAGGGCGCGGCTCCAGCCCGCGTCCGCTGGGCGCGGCTCCAGCGTCGGGCACCGCGCGGGCGACTGGGCTGGGACGCGGGCGGGCGCGGGCCAGGCTCCCGGGGCCGCGGGGACGACCCGGCGGGGAGCCGGGCGAGCGCTCCGCCAGGACACAGAGGCCGGCGCGGGCCGAGGCCCGAGAGCGAGGCCGGAGGCCGGGCGCGCCCACCGCGGGCTCTTCGGGAGGGCCGGCCGCCGCCCTACCTTCTCCTCGCCGTCGTAGATGCGCACCCCGCGCTGCTGGATCACCAGGGTATCTTTGATCTCCAGGAGGCCGCTGGTCCACGTGAAGCGGTCCATGGCCGCGCGCCCGATCGCCCGAGCCGGCGCTACCGGGCCGCCAGCCGGGCAGCCTGCGGCGCCCCCTGGCGGCGGGCGGGGCGGAGGCTGGCTGGAAGGAAGGAAGGGAGCGGGGAGCGGCCTGGCCCGGAGCGGGCGCGGCTCCGAGGTGCTCGGGGACTGGGAGGCGTGCGTGGAGCGTCCCCTGGCCGGCCGGCCGTCGATGGTCTCTTAGAGCCTTTGATCAGCTGGCCGTCCAGCCCCTCAAACACCGAGAGCTCACAGGGGACGTCCAGGGAGCCTCGATCACAACTTGGACTTTCTTACTGTGCGATGCCTGCCTATTTGTGGCAGTTTTCTTGTCAGTGCCCATCACGTTTCCATATTCACTAAAGGTGCAAGTAATAGTAACCTTTAAAAAACAATGAATATTTATGGCATGAATTGTTTTTATACAGCTGCAGTCAGTATGTTAAATAGGGGGATGGCTTGAGCCCAGGAGTTCGAGACCAGCATGGGCAACACAGAAAGCCTCCCCCAATATATACATCCCATCCTGATGTCAAAAAAGACTCTTGTTTAAACATTTCCAATATTAATATAGACCTCATGAGCATACTCTAGATCCTGTTCTAGATAATATTTCAATATGTAGATCTCCCATAATTTACCTGTTTGTTGGTCTGTGCAAAGTCGTCCGTGGCTGTTGCTCACACCAGCTAGGTAGGCCTCCCCAAATGGCCCTTTCATTTTATTTCTATTGTTTGCTCTACGAATGGAGCAACTATGTATGTCCTTATACAATGAAGGGAGAAGACGAAACCCAGAAAAGGAGATCAAGAAGGAGCTACTAGTAAAGTAGTTAAGACAAGCAGGAGAGAGTGGTGTCCTGGAAACCAAGAGAAGAAAGCGTGTCAGGCAGGAGGAAAGGTACAATTCTGCTGATGGGTTAAGTGCTGAGAATTGATGGCTACTTTAAACCACATGGAGTTATTATTGGTTACTGGTGACCTTAACAACAGTGAGTGAAATGAAATAGAGGAAAGAAAGTCTTATTGACGTGATTCTAAGAAAGAATAAGAGGTCAAGAATTGTAGACAAGGAGTATAGACAACTCCTTTGAGAAGTTCTGCTGTAAAGGAGAGAGCAAAGAAATGATTGCTAATAGGAAGAAGTGAAGTTGAGAGAAGCTGGATTTGTTTATTTGTTTGCATTTACGGTGGATAAAATAATCTGTTTGAGTGTTGAAGGCAATGGTGGAAGGAAAATACTGATGAGGTCTGAGAGAGAAGAGACTTGCTCGAGTGATGTCCTTGAGTAGGAGAGAGGGAATGCACAAAGAGCATCAGAAAAGTTTCACCTGGTAGAGAAAAGGGCAGACTATGTGAGTGTGGGTGCGCAGAGGTGGGTAGATACTGCACTGGGAATCTGCACACATTCTGTGGATTGTTTCAGTGCCTTGGGAGAGGAAGCAAGACTGAGAGAGAAGAGGTACAAGTGCAAGAGAGAAGGTGTGATAGCCTGGCCCACTTGAGGTTCCTTGACATGCATGCAAAATGAAATCAGGGTGGGCTTTCCCCAGCCATATTGGCTGGGAGCATGGCATGGGAGAACAGGAAAGAGGTTGATTTAATTAGACATGGATAGACATTGCCAAGCTACGGACTGAGAGAGGAACTTGGGAAGGGTATAAAAAAGCCTGATTCTAGACAACTTCTTCCTAAATGGCCTGTTCTTTCTGCCTAGCAGTTGTAAAATTGTTTTCATCAACCTTGAGGTCCAGAAATGTTACCAGGTGCAAGATGCTAGGTATGTATTTAGGTATGTATCCTTTTTTTTGGTTCTACCTGTGAGTTAATGAGGCTTTTCAATTTGATGACTAAATTTATTTGTTTTCTTCTCTTCAGAAAAATGTTTCTCTATATTTATTTGATTATTTCTTCTGATTTCTCCATTCTTTTTTTGCACCTGCAAGTTCTGATTATTTGTGAATTAGTAAGTTTATGAGAGTAGTCTGTTTCCCATGGCCCTTGCCTTTTCTCTCAGTGGAGTCATTTTTTTTTTTTTAAGAGACAAGGTCTTGTTCTGTTGCCTAGGCTGGAGTGCAGTGGTGTGATTATAGCTCACAGTTATATTTTAAATAACATTTTCTTCTATTATATCCCTGAGTCCTGCACTTCATAGTAGCCCCCATCCTGGTTCATCTTGGTCCCTTTCCTTTAAGCCACCATCTTCTTAAGTGGCTTATGATCACTTTTGCGTTCATGCATTAGTGTATGTGAGCTCCCCAATGCCTGATAGATCAGCCTATCAGGGTCTCACATGGCAAGGACTGACAAGTGTTTTGTCCAGGGGACCAGAGGTGATTGGATCAACAAGTTGAGAACCTCTCTTCTGAGTCACATCAAGGGAGACCTCTCAGTCAGCCTACTCACCCATTCAACAAATATTCCAGAAACATTTATTGAGCTCCTACTGTGCACCCAGGACTATTCTAGGTATTTCAACTCTTCTGGTAAGAGAAACAGCTGTTTTCTCCCAAGTTAGGCAGAGCTGGGCATCTAGGGTAAGACAAATGTACCCCTACCACCAGGTACAAATTTTAACAGGGTGCCAAAAAAAAAACTCAGTCATCAAGAGAAATGATATTTTAAAGCATAGTTTAAGAAATCCAAATTAATGTGAACAATCTACGATGAACAAAATATCCCTTTTAAATAAAGACAGGCCACAACAGGTCTGTATTAGAGCAAAAAGAATGCCTCACTCACCTCCCCTCATCCCAGTCATTCAGATCCAAAGCTGTCTGCCCATGTGGGCAGAGAAGCAGAGGGCAGACTGGGTCCCGCCCCCCCCAACACCCTCCCTTTTGTCATGGAGTCAGTGGTCTGTAGCCAAACTCTCCAAAAAAAGGCAAATGTCTTTCCAGTGGTCATTAACCGTCTTTTCCTCACTGAAGTGAATTGCTACCTTTACCCTGTTATAAAATCCTGTGTATATTTTGGACTATTTCTAAACTATCTTTTCTGTATTTCATATTTTTTATTTCTATTATGATCATGTGACCAATAACTAAATGTTCTTTGAAAGCATTTTATTCACTGTAATATGGTATCATCATATATCACAATTTACTGTCATTTTCTGATTTTGAGCATTAGATTGTTTATAATTTTTAGTCTTTGTTTCTTTTTTGATTCAGGGTATCATTCTTTTGCCCAGGCTGGAGTGCAGTGGCACAGTCATGGCTCACCACAGCCTCGAATTCCTCAGGTCAGGCGACCCTTCCACCTCAGCCTCCCGAATAACTGGGACCATAAGCACACACCACTACACCCAGTTAATTTTTTGATATTTTGTAGAGACAAAGTCTTACTATGTTGTCCAGGCTGGTTTCGAACTCCTGGGCTCAAACAATTCTCCTGCCTCAGCCTCCCAAAATTCTGGAATTGCAGGTATAAGCCACTGCACCCAGCATAGTATTTTTTCTTTTCTTTTCTTTTTTTATTGAAAATAACTGACAAGTGCGTTTTTGTCCAGGGGACCACAGGTGATTGGATCAGTAAGTTGAGAACCTCTCTTCTGAGTCACATCAAGTGACTCAGCATCCTAATCAAATGTGGAACTCTGCAGTTTTGCCTCAGCTTTGCAATGATCAAAATACTAGGCAGCGAGGACATGGAAACAAGGTATATTTTCTGTCTTTGAGGGGTGGACAGTCTGTAGTTCACAAATAAGTCTGTCATATGACAGCTGCAGGGATGGACTACTGTACAAGGGTTTCCTGTTTCCAGGCTGAAGCAAGGAGAAATGTCATGTGTCTTACACATGGCAAGAAATGAGAATGGAGTAGGCAAAAGGTTTTAAATTTAACAAAGTCCAATATGTTTTTTCTTTCATAGTTAGTGTTTTTTCTTTTATAGTTCGTGTTTTTGTCTCCTGTTTAAGAGATCCTTTTTTTAAACCAGTCAATGATTGATGCCAATTAAGAAATCTTTGCCTAACACAAAGATTCTCCTATCATTTCTTCTAGATATTTCATAGTTTGGGTTCTTACATTCAGATATATGCTCCAATTTGAGGTTGTTGGGTTTTTTGTTTTTGTTTGCTGCTTTTTGTACAAGTGATGTGGTAAGGTAACCCCTTCAGGTCCCCTCCCACTGTGGGAGCTTTTCTACCCTCTCAATAAATTCTGCTTTAAAACAGAGAGAGCGAGAGAGATGTGGTAAGGGTGAAAGTTAGTATTTTGTATGTAGATATCCAGTTGTCCCAGTGCTATTTATTCGAAAGATTAACCTTCTCCTCCACTGAGTAGTCTCAGAAATTTTGTAAAAATCAATTGACCAGATAGGCTTGATTATACTTTCAGTATCTCTAGTATATTCATCAATTTATGTATTTCTTCACACCAGTGGCACACTGTCTTCATTATTATAGTTTTATGATAAGTCTGGAAATCATGTGGTGTTAATCTTTCAACTTTGCTCTGTTTCAAAATGATTTTGTCTACTCTAGATCCTTTGCACTTTCATTTAAGTTTTAGAATTGGATTGTCAATTTATTTTTTCCCCAAACAACAACAGAAACACAAATTGCCAATTTCTGTAGAAAAGCCTTTTAGGATTTCTTATAGGGATGGGCTGAATAGATCAATTTGAAGAAAATGGTCTTCTTAACATTATAGGATCTTCCAATCAATGAGCATGCAATATCTCTTCATTTGTTTAAGGTTTCTTTAATTTATCTCAGCAATATTTTATACTTTCCACAGAATATTCTCACCAGAACCTCCTATCTTCTGAATCCAGTGGATCCCTTCATTCTCAAATCTAGTAGACCTCTGCAGCACACAATGGTCTATTCCCTCTTCCTTCAGCCTCTCTCTTCCCACCCTGTCCTTGTTGTTCTTCTATTCTTCAGATCGTTCCACCCTCTTCTCACACAGGTGCCTTACTTGCTTCACGTGACCACAGGAGGAACAAATGAAGCTAATAATTGATGCCCCAGGTGCCTGCAGTTTCATGTCAGCTGCATTGGCAAAGACCAGTTCTGGAAGTTAGTCTTTTCTTTGTATCTTTTAGAAAAGTGTCTGCCTCCCTTCAGCAATCGTGGAATGATGATATAAAAAAAAAGGTATCTAAAAAATTATACTGTCCTTGGAGTGGGTGAGTTTGGAGATTAGAGGAGGATTGCCATGTTGGAAAACCAGGCAATTTTGCAGGTTTTCCTACTTACCATCTCAGACTATTGAGATCTCCATGGTACCCTTTGAGTCACTTTGTTTTTTTTGAGTTGGAGTCTCACTCTGTCGCCCAGACTGGAGTGCAGTGGCCACTCCCGGCCACCGCAGCCTCGACCTGCTGGGCTCTGGCGATCCTTCCACCTCAGCCTTCCAAGTAGCTGGAACTACAGGCTCGCGCTACCATGCCTGGCTGATTTTTTTATTTATTGTAGAGATGAGGTCTTTCTGCCCAGGCAGGTCTCGAACCGGCGGGCTCAGGCAATCCACTCACCTCAGCCTCCCAAAGGCGCGGGATTACAGGTTGAGCCACTGAGCCTGGAGAGTCACTTTCTTTTTCTTTTTTTTTTTGACCATGCCCACTTTTTAAAAATGGAGGTGACATTTATATAACAAAATTAGCCATTTTAAAGCAAATAGTTCAGTAGCATTAATACATTTACAAAGTTGTACAACCATTACTTCTATCTAATTCCAAAACACTTTCATTACTTCAAAATAAGATTCCTTACTCGTTAAGCAATCTCTCCTCAGTCTCCCTTATCTCCTCTGGCAACCACCAATCTGTTATTTTTCTATAGATTTATCTATTCTGGATATTTTGTATAAATGGGATCATACTATATGTGACATTTTGTATATGGCTTCTTACACTTAGCATAATGTGTTTTGAAGATTCTTGAGCTACTTGTCAATTGTTCTAAATTGTGTTAAACTGTTCTCTCACTTGATGAGAATCCCTTGGTTACCCAACCTGTCTGATGAATCTTTAGTAAATAATTATCAATATTGACAGTAGTATGTAAACAGATGATGAGGGTGATGGGCGCTGTTTGGTTGTTGGTTCTCTCACAGGTGGCCTTAAATGTAGGCAAAGTTGCACTAAAAATGGGACATTGTATCAAATAAAAAAAATTCAGAAAATTCCCAACCAAATTCCATGTTAGCAAGATGCTACCATAAGATGTCTGAAGAAAAAAAGCAGACAAAAGTGGGAAAAACTGACCACAACTGAGGGTCAGCTGTGGAGACCCTCAGACTCGGGAAGGGAAGGTAGAGAGAGATCACATCCTCCCACCTCTGACCCCACACTAAAAATGTGGCGGAAACAGAGTCCAATACAGACTTGCTGCAGTGATTAAGCAAGAGAAGAAATGTGAAATTAGTGCTTAAAACCAGGAAGACACAGTCTGGAGTCACCCTAACTTCCCCACTTCTACCCCTAAAACCTTCTTGCTCTGAATTGTTTAGTTCTATCTTGTGGGTTGAGTGTGCGCGTTTTATGAGGGTGATATTTTTAGATGAAGAAAATGAGCGATTATAGCGGCACGCTTAAACACACAAGCACAAAACGTTGACAACAAATGGGATTTTATCTTCACAGAAGGATTACATACAACGCTGGGGAGAGGGTGGGACCTGTCCTCATTTTATCCGTTTCTCTTCCTCACCCCCCTTTTTTGCATCTGATAATTGTGCAGGGTAAAGGTATGGAAAGTAGATCTCATTTCCCTTTTGCAAGCAAATAACGTCTGAGCCTTTCACTTCATCTGATGTCATCATATCATGGTTATGCTCAACAGTGAAGTACTATTTGGGAAAGGGAAATGCACTTGCTCTTGGTACGCTAGTTCGATGTTTACGTCCTCATTAGGGACCGCGCGAATGTTTATTAAGAGGCACAGCCAATCAACACTTGTCTTTTTCTCGCCCGCCTTCCTCAGTGGACAGTGAGGGTCTGAAGATGTGTTCTCTCTCGGGTCTTTGTCAGTCTAGTCCTGCTACGTCCTGTGGACTCAACAGGCCGACACCTCCCCACGTCGCATGTCCAGGATGGGCGTTACAGTGTTTGGGTTTGAAATCTGCAAGCGCAGCGCCCCTTACAGAAGAGTGCAGACGCCGGCCTGCCTTGGTCCGCGGCAGCCCAGACCCCGCCCCTCTGCGCCCATTGGCTCGTTCAATTCGCGCACGCACCAATGGGCCGAGGCGGCAGCCGCGGTTTCGGGTCCCCAGCCGAAGCGGCGGGCACAGGGCGCGTTGGCGGTGGCCTGAAGGAGCTCTGGGCGGCCTAACGGAGACCGATCCCCGTATCCCAGGCTGCGGTAAGCACCCTAGCCGTGCCCCGGGACGTGCGGCTGCCCCCGAGTCGGAGAGCCTTGTGCGCGTCCAAAGGTAAGGGCCGTGGTGGCGGGAGCGGCGCTTTGCCTTAGGGGGCGCGGGGCGGACGGGGTTCAAAGTCAGGGCCTGGGGTGCGCCGACTCGCCTCGCCCCACCTAAATGTGTGAGAGCCCCGAATGGCTCGCTCGGTCTCGCCCGGCCACGTTGTTGGCGTTGGTGGAGCTGGCCATGAAAGCCGTGCCTACCCCGCGGTGTTAGTGTGTATTTGCAGCTGGGCCGGCGTGGCCCAGTGGCAAGCAAGGCGGGCTTAGCTACTGTTGTGGATGGAGTCCGTTTAGCTGGGGAGGTGGGGAAGAGGACGGGGGGGAGCGGCAGGCCCCTGTCTCCGACCTTATCACTAGCCCCGGCATTTAACACAATATTTTCTTCTTGAAATACAGTTGGTCCTTCTCATTGTCCTTTGTAGATAATCCTTATCTTCCTCATCATCAACTGCTGCTGTGCCCTAGAACTCAAGATCATAAAAGGAGGGACCCCC